>NC_090750.1:31638654-31646154 GCF_036898095.1 Palaemon carinicauda | reverse complement strand
ATTTAGTTGTTAAGTATTATGTATCTTTTTTATTGCTATTAATTCGTATACTGTCTGGAGACATGGAGCGAAATCTGGGACCAGAATGTCCTAGACTTCATCAATGTCGTCTACTGTATTGCAATATTTGTAGTCTTCATGCAGATATTCAAGACCTTACAGTTGCGTCCAGACAGTATGATATTATTTTGTGCTCAGAAACTTTGGTTTCTAATATGAGGCATACATCTGAACTCCTTATAACTGGTTTTAAGAAGCCAATAATTTTGAAAGGGATGCCATTCCTGGGGCCAGGGGAACGGCGGTGTGTATTAGGACTGAGTACCCTGCTTCTCATAAGTCCTGCTATGAATGTGGATGACATGAGATTCAGGTAATAAAAGTTTGTAACAGGCATAACAGCTATATGTGTTCGATCTACGGAATCCAAACATGGATGATTCTATCTTCGATTGGCTTCTTACCATTATGGCTAAGATACAAGAAGAATAAAAAAGCCTCTTTTGTCTTTGTTGGTGATTTCAATGCTCACCATAGGGAGTGGTTAAGTTCTGTTTCACCTACCGATCGCCATGGCTCAGAGCTAAGTGAAGCTACTCACAGGTCAGGTAACTGCTTGGACCTCATATACACTGACTCCTTTTTCATTATAACAAGTAGGTTTGGTTCTCCAGTCAGGACTTCTGATCATGCCTTGATTTCATTAGTAGTGAGGACTGGGTAGCCTGTCCCTGATGTATCATACTCATGTAAGATTTATATGAAATCTTAAGCAGACTGGAATGGGATTTTGCATGATCTTTTGGGCTTGAATTGGTCACAATTGTATATTAGTGTTGATCCTGTTGTCCCTTTGAATAAGAATCTAGTCAATATAATTGATAGGCGTATCCCTTCTCGTGTGCTATGGTACCAAGTGAAGGATAAACCATGGTTCAATGATGATTGTAGACGTGGTTACAACCCAGGTACAACCCAGGAACATAGTGGTGTACTACCCTTAAATCTGCACTCTATGGTGTAGATACAACAATTCCTCCTTTACTTACACCAGATGGCTCAGCCACTCACTGTCCAAAGGAAAAGGCAACCCTTTTTGTGATGTGTTTGACAGTAAGCAGAGTAATGAGAAACCCAAACTTCCTCATTCCTGTTTTCCTGAGGCTAAACTGACTAGTTTAGCTTTTCGATCTCATAAAATTAAAGATCTGTTGGTGGACCTTGATCCTTATAGAGGTGTAGACCCAAAGGGTATTTTTCCTTTAATTTTTATAAAGACTGCAGATTTCTTAGCTCTAAACTTATCTGTTATTTTGAGCAAGTTAGCAAGAAAAGGAGCTTTTAGCACTTGTTGGAGAATTGGTAATGTTACTCCACTATGTAAATGTGCTTGTGGTAGCTCAAGTCCAACTGATTAACACCCTATTTCCATAACTCCCATATTATCTAAAGTTTTTGAACGCCTTTTGGCAAAACATCTTAATAGGTTTTCTGAAGGTAATCATCTGTTCCATAGTTTGCAATTTGGTTTTCGTAAAGGCCTTAGAGCATGTGATGCCCTTCTTACAATCTGCAATGCTGTACAGAAATCCCTTGATTGTGGTCAGGAAGTCTGTATGATTAGCCTTGATTTTAGTGCTGTCTTTGACCGTGTTAATCATGAGACCCTTGTTTTTAAACTCAAACAGTTGGGAGTGGGTGTTTCGTTTCTTAGCATTATTATTGAATTTTTAAGTAATAGCTCTCAAAGAGTTGTTGTTGATGGGCACCATAGTGAGTATAGAAATCTGATATCTGTTGTTCCACAGGGTAGTGTTCTTGGCTCATTACTTTTCATACTATGTGCACATGACATGTGGTTTGGCCTAGAAAACAAGCTTGTTGCATATGCAGATGATGCTACTCTCCTTGCATCAATTTCATCTCCTGAATGTAGATTTGGGATTGTTGAATCTCTTAACAGAGATCTAGCTAAAATTAGTGCATGGTGCAAATTATGGGGTATGAAGTTCAATCCTAACAAATCTCAGAGTATGATTGTAAGTAGGTCAAGGACAGTGTCTCCTCAACATCCAGATCTCAGCATTAATAATGTTTCTTTAACTTTGTATGACTCTTTTAAAATTTTAAGTGTGATTCTTGACAGCAAATTTTCTTTTGAGAAGCACATTAGGTCTGTGTCTTTTCCAATTGTACACAAAAATTAGCTTATTGAGAAATTTTTTAAAGATTTTCCGTGATCAATCTATTTTGATGAAGTGTTTTAATTCTTTCATTCTACCCTGTTTCAAATGTTGTTCTCCTGTCTGGTCTTCAGCTGCTGATTATCATATTAATTTGCTGGACAGAAACTTGCGGTCTATAAAATTTCTTATTCCTGATCTAGATATTTAATCTTTGGCAACGTCGTTCAATTAGTACATTATGCATGTTGCATAAAATTTTTCATAATTCTGACCACCCTTTAAATTCAGATCTTCCTAGACAGTTCTATCCTGTTCGTAATGCTAACCATGCAGTTAATTCTAATAGTCAGGCTTTCTCCATCAAGAGGCTCAAATACTACACAGTATTCTAGAAGTTTTAATCCAGCTGTGAATAAGTTGCGAAATGATCTTCCTAATTAGGTAGTTAAATCAGTAGAACTTCAAAAGTTCAAAGTTGCAGCAAATGTCTTTATGTTGAACAGGCTAACATAAGTCTTTTTATAGCCTATACATGAATTATCTGTTTTAATATTGTTAATTTTGTTGTTTTAATTTTCCATTACTTCTTATATCGCTTATTTATTTCCTTTGTTTCATTTCCTCACTAGGCTATTTTTCCCTATTGGAGCCCTTTGGCTTATAGTACCTTGCTTTTCCAACTAAGGTTGTAGCTTGGATAGTAACAATAATAATGATATTATTATTATTATTATTATTATTATTGTTGTTGTTGTTGTTGTTGTTGTTGTTGTGGTTTTTGTTGTTGTTGTTGTCTTTATTATTATTTTTGCTGCTAAAGTTACCATTTGCAGTAGTATCTAGAAAAATGTTAGCGTACAATACTAGAGAGAGAGACTCAAGTCTTTTGCGTTAAAAAGTTCATCTTTTAATAAAGGACACAGTAAGAATCGGGATGTTAATGTGAAGGACAAGATGAGGAATTATTACAAGGATATTCTTAACTTTTCAAATGCCTTTGCTAGTTTTTTCATTTATTCTTTATTACTCCCAATCAGTTCTGTATCTCTGCATACGAAGTGTTTCATAGATAAAACTAACCATTGTACCAGAGTTCGTATTTCTGGTGGAAGTCGTAAGTGGTGTGCCACAGCATGTCATAAGGTTCCTTCTGCGCTATCATCGCCTGCAGGAGAGGGAACTTGGTCTTCTCCCAACTCAGGAGACTCTGCTCTTCGTTGATGGCCTGAGAAAGAGAGAAAATATCTCATGCAGTTTAAGGAAGCCGAGACTATCAAGAATATAATGACAATCCAAGTGAGGAAACGAAGGTCATTTCTTATAAACGAAGAAGTTTCAGATTCTCTTTTATGTTTATTTAAATTCTTATTATATGATAAAAAGGCTACAAAATCTATTAGAAAAATATCCTACGTTTTACGTGTCATTAAGTACTTGATATAATAAGTTGAAGCTGAATTTTTTTACATATTGCATTGCAGTGGATGAGGGTTGCAGCTTTTGCACAAACAGAAAAAATGTAAAAGGAAATCAATTCGATGAACCAAAAAATAATTCATATAGGAATGCTTTTAAAGGCGTCACGCAGTGTTCATAAAACCTGTGTTATTCTACATTAAAATGCTTGGAAGTATCTAAATAAATTGACAATAGATTTTTCAAAAGCTTGTCGCGGCTATAATCGGTCCTTATTTGGTTATGCCCAGCCTTTGGAATTTCCCGTGTTCGCAGCGACGCCTGTAGGCCAATTGAACCGCTGATGTCATATCAGGAACACAGGTTTCACTGGCAATGGCGGACACATTGGAAACTACGATTGATACTGAAGAAATTAGCTTTGATTTCACAAATACAGATGACGAAAATAACCCACAATTAGAAATTTTGACAGCTTAATGTCTGGGCAGTATTCAGCCTTACAGATTTGAGCCAGAGCGCTCTTCTTCACAAGAAAATGAGGAAAATTCTGACGAGGGCAGCAACAGAGACGACACCGAGGATAGAATCTTGAGAAATAAAATTTGTCATTAAGAATAACAGAGTGGGTCCTTAGAGATTGTTAAAGAAGCAGAGGAAGGAGGATAAGACAATGGTTGTCAAACTAAGGAAATTTGCAGGCGTGGACTGGCACAGAAAGACTATAAACAGACGCAAGTAGGAGGACATGTCTGAGGCCTTTATTCTGCAGTGGACTAGTAATGGCTGATAATGATGATGGTGATGAGATATATATATATATATATATATATATACATATATATATATATATATATATATATATATATATATATATATATACATATATATATATGTATATATATATATAAAAAAGTATATATGTATATCTATATAGATTTATATAAATATATATATATATATATATATATATATATGTATATATCTATACAAATATATAAATAAATATATATATATATATATATATATGTGTGTGTGTGTGTGTATGTATATATATATATATATATATATATATATATATATATATATATATATATACATACATATATATATATATATATATATATATATATATATATTTATATAAATATATATATATATATTTATATATACGTATATATATATATATATATATATATATATATATGTATATATATGCATATATAAATATATATATATATATATATATATATATATATATATATATATATATATATATGTATATATATATATATAAATATATATATATATATATATATATATATATATATATATATATTTCCATGTATATAAATATATATATACATATATTTGACATATGATAAAACCTGATTGCTGATATCACCACACGACGCCTTTAATGTAATAACCCTGCAAAGACAAATTATTATCAAAAATAAGTTGATTTGTATGACAAATAGAATTTGAAAGATATATTTGAAACCTTTGAAATTTATATTTCTGATATTTCTGTGAAGTATGGGAAGCTTTAAAAATACAACTTTTAAACGAAACACTGGTTGTAATAAAAGGAAAATTGTAATATGATAATAGCTTATAGCCTACTATAAAGCAGCTTGCTGTGTTTTCACTCGTACCGATCCCAAGTTCTTAGACCCTGGTTCTTATAACAGAGGGGGGCTGAGTCTTTAACATGTAGGAATAAAAGGTTTTCACAATCCTGACGACCCTGATGGACGTAATGCTGGTAACCCAACAAAGGGAGTTAGCCAAATTGTAAATAAAAGTCAGTTCACCGCACACTAAAACCCCAAGGGGAAATCTTCCAGCCTCAGTGTGCCCTAAATCAAGGAAACCCAAGACAGTGGAAGGCATGGTAAAGAGGCTATGCCATTTCCCAAAACTAGAGAACAATGGTTTGATTTTGGAATATTCTTCTTCAAGGAGAGCTGTTTACCATAGCTAAAGAGTGTTTAGTATTCTTTCCAAGTGGGAAGTATCCACTGAACAATTAAAGCGCAGTAGTTAACCCCTTAAGTGAAGAAGTTTTGGTTATCTTTTTGTTGTCAGGTGTATGAGGAAAAAGGAGAATGTTTGAAGAATTGGCCAGACCAAGGTACCCATTCTATATACCTTGGGCCAGACTATCTGTATATGTGTAGACAAAGAAAAAATGATCCGTAACCAGAGAGGGATCCACTGTTGGCCGTTTCTTTTACGTACCTAAAATAAAATAGAAGGATCAGACGAAGGCCTAATGCCCTGGAAAGAAATAAAAGCAAAAATTCATGAAACTCACAACAGACCTTACAGTGTTAAGATACGGACAGCAATTTTATATGATTGCAATGAGAGCCTATACACACTTGCAGGTCTTAGTGCTGTCTAAAAAAGCAGGGTTAAACGTTTGATTGGCACTCTCGCCTTGTGTGAGAAAAGACACTGTTAATAGAACTTGCAATAGACATTATGGAGAACTGGTTTGATGCGGGCAGTAACAGGTCCCAGTGAGTGCCAAGAGCTATTAGAGTATGCAAATGGGTGATGGGTTTTATTAATAAGTAGCATGAAGCCTAATCAATCGACCTAATGAGGAAGAGATTCACAACAATATAAACTGTTAAACTTGAAGCTTCATCGTAGCGCTCTGCCTGTAACATAATTTCAACAACGATTGGTATTTTACAAGGCTGGGGAGTTACACGAGTTTGTTACGGTTATTTTACATCGCATTTAAAAGAATAATCTCTTTCCTATTTCAGAATATTTTCTAAATATATGAGGAACATCTGTGGATATTTCAAGTTAATGATTATGGGAACCTAGAAAATACGAACTCGATCACGAAAAGGTGACTTGACAGTATGATTAATGTAGGCTTTCATGAAATATTTCTGAGAAAGAGCAGATTTATGCTCCTACACACATGTTCTGATCACTATTTATGAGAAGAAATTATCTCGTATCACACTACTAATCACACACGCCATTACCTTAATGAACTTTCCACAGTAAATGTTTCAATTCTGACACGTGCCTTCAGTCAAGTTTGTCTCAAGCTGCCCTCAGGCAAAATCAAACGAATGTGTTACTTGAATGAGTAATGATCCTTCTATGTAAAAGAAAAGAATAAAAGAGCCATACAAAAATTTACCAAAATTATTAGGGGTCTAGTGCGAGTAGCAACAGGATTCAATGATGCATAATAACAAAGAAAATAAACAAATAAAAACTATTGCCTACATTCCTGTTCGATGTTTGATCTCCAAGTATGACTTTGACCTCAGTCCGCACACCAACATCACTAGTGATTATATGTGCCAAGCATAAAATTCAAATATTTGGCCAGTATAAATTTCAAACTGGCTTTTGACTTCTGAATATGATTTTTATTTGAACTTTGACCTCTGGGTATCATCTTATTTTCAATTTCCCGTTGCACATCAACATCATTATATGATTGTGTATACCAAATATGTAGTATCTATATTATAAAGTTGAAAAGCTATGCCTAAGGTTAAATTTGCATTTGACTTTTTTATTCGAAATATGATAATTAATCAGTCTCATTCTGCACATGAAAATCACTGATGGACTATGTATCTTCGATGTGACTTCCCTATCATATATAATTCAAAAGTCATGTCCAAGGTTAGATTCTTATTCACCCTATAACTTCTAAGTAAATCTCTGACATTAACCTTGCACTCCCTCCACAGATGAGCAGCATGAATCTATTATACATGCCAAATGTGAAATCTTTATCTCATATAACTTGAAAGTTGTGGCCAAGGTAAGAAAAGAATGTCCTTGATAACGGTGGAGTATAACTTGTCTGGATTAAAAGGTATGGATATGATACATTCCTTTTTTTACA
>NC_090750.1:31548654-31633654 GCF_036898095.1 Palaemon carinicauda | reverse complement strand
TATTAAATCAGTAATTAAGGGATGAATGATGAAGTGGATATCAGTTTGAAGTTTTCTGTAGCCCAGCGTTCCATTCAAGAAATCTTATCATCGAACAATCAACATACTTATATGTGAATGTGTGTACTCCCGTCGGGTACGTTGATTCTTATTATCATAAAAGAAAGATCCTCTTTACTCAACTTACGTCTTTTCGAAATCAGCTATACGACCCTTGAGCGCTGTTTCTTTTAGGTCTCTCTTGTGGGAGATTCTAGCTTCAGCCAACAGAAAGTCCTCTTGAATTTTGTGGGGCCAAGCGTACATGCGATTAATCAGGGCAACTTGATCCTCGGGCACTTTACCAAACTGTAAACACCGAAAAAGAAAACAAATAGATACAAGAGTATTAGATATGAGTTATTATTATTATTATTATTATTATTATTATTATTATTATTATTATTATTATTATATCACCTCAGCTTACATTCATAAAACGGTTAAGAATGTCCTTCATATGTGAAAGTAAAAAAATTCAATAAAAATGCTTCTTAGTTTCTGAACAAAAGTGTAGTAGTAAATCCTATTACAAAGGAAATGAGTCAGCCCCTCAATATATATTCCGAAAATGGTTCAGGCCACTAATGCACACATGGAAGCCGTCATATCATATAGTCCTTTTCGTCTTCTTTTTTCGACCTTATTAGTCCCATTGCATTGAGGGTCGGCCGCTCGAGTCAGCTTTCTCCGTCTATTTCTATTCCTTGTATGCTCTTCCTCCAGCCCCAACATATCCCTCCTCACCACATGCATCTCCACATGTTCATCTCCCCATTTGTTCATGACCTTTGATATTAATCAAAGATTTTTCTGTTCCTTTAGCATCATCGCTAGAGCAAGGTATGTTATTATTATCATTATTACTAGCATACAACCCTAGTTGGAAAAGCAGGATGCTATAAGCCCAAGGGCCCCAATAGTAAGAAAAAAAGCCCAGTGAGGAAAGAAAATAAGGAAACATAAAATACTGTGATTGAGTGAACCCTTAAGTAAGTGATCTCTAATCCGAGAGAGTAGCAGACCATGGTGCAATGGTTATGGTACTACCCAAGATTAGAGAAAAATGGTTTGATTTTGTAGTGTCCTCCTTGAAGAGGTTCTTACTGAAGCTAAAGAGTCTCTTCTACCCTTACCATGTGGAAAGGGGCCACTGACGTGATCTAAATAAATTTGATGTTAGCAGTGTGTTCTAATGTGGGCGCTTAATGCAGAAGTAAAGTATTGTGATAATTTTGCTGAGTGATACGTATAACATACTGCTGAATGAACCTAAAAACAAATGAGAGATAGGTTATATAGGTCTGGTGTGATCCGTCAAGGAGGGTATTGATGAGGTTGTGTAATACCGATATTCATATGAATTTCTTTTTTTTTTTGGGGGGGGGGGAGTGGTATTCTGTATCATAGTTGCAGAGGTCACATGAAGAAATGAGTGAAACTATTTTATATACAGTATAATGTTTACATTTTTACATGCAATATTTATTTTTTTTTTATTTTTATTTTTTTTTTTTGGAGATGTCTGTTTTTGGGGTGATTTCTATGTATATATTTTATGTTGCATTTCTGTCTAGTGCATGCCATGCCCTATTTCTCCATATATCATAGACTAGAGAGGGCGAGCGTGCACCTCCTCCCGGAGTGAGGAGCATAGGGTGATGTATAATGTCCTTAGCCTTGTATGGAAATATGTAGAAGTATGTGTTTTATACAGTGAGATTAATGGCCTTTTTAAGAGTACTATGACTGTTATAAATTGTTGTACACGAACACTGAACTCTGTTATAGGTGACGTGTGTTAAGTCTGATAGGTGACATGTTGTAAGCTTATTGGTGACAGTATATTTCCATCACATTGGAGATTTCCACAAAATCTAACAATTCAGCATATTGAAAGAGCAACATTGTATTGACTTATTCCGAGGGGTAAGCAGTACTACTCGAGCGATCACAAGAACAAGGTACTCGCCTGAAGAGTATCAGGCTGAGTAAAGTGTATTTACTAACCTTTTTATAATAAAGTTGAAAAACCCATGACTCATTATCCGTCGACATGAGTGAATACAAAATCACATTTAATACATTAGATTTTAACCATTATGCCCTAGCATTATTCTGCGTACGAGTGTTCTCCATGCGTTTCTTCAAGATATATATCTTGGAACAAAAATATCGAAACCAGATTATTCTTGGATTAGTAACACAGGTGAAGATAGGAAAATAATGAACCTAAATAAATATTTAGGACAATTAAAAGAAAATAAGTATCAAACTACCACCACGAATAAACATATTTAATACTAAAAAAGGAGTAAAATAAAATTTATTAACATTAGCAAACATTCAAAAGTATGTTGTACTTCCAAGGCTTTAATTTGGCAGTTGTAATAGAATATATGGGGGATGGGAGAGGGAAGGAGAAAGAGTAAAAGAGCGATAAGTTTATCAAAAAAAAAAAAAAAAGTTAAAGTAGAAGATAGAAAGACTGGGTCAGACCCATTTACAATTATTTTTACCAAAATGTTTAGGTGTCAATAAACACAATTTGCTTCCTAAAAAAAGGAAAATTTGACTCTAAAGCATTTAGGAAAATTAAAAACTTTCAAAACTTTTATGTGTATTAATAGAGCATGATAGATCGATAGATTTTTGTATTTAGTTTATATAACCATGTAAAGATTACAAGTAAACTGTGTTTATAGTTAATTTTGCGGGAATAAAAAGAATTGACGACGTAAAAGACAACATTTCCTTTCATACTTCATTATCAACTATGAAAAAAAAAATTATACTGTATACTAATTCTGCCAGTCATTTAGACAAGAAAAAACTTCAAAAACACAAGACAAAAATCTTTTCACTGAAGAAAGAAGATAAACTATTTTGCAAGATGTCAAGATTAGCATATGGTTTGAGTCCCTACACCTAGGAAATTTTAATCCAAAGAAGATATTTACATTAAAAAAAAGGGTTGTAGGTTAATCAACTGAAATATCGCTGCAATCTTGGTAGATCAGCATCCACATAATTTTCGTGTCCAAAATACAGCTTGAAGACCGGACATCCATTATCCATCTACACAAACAGTGAGTGAAGACTTACCCAAACCATGGTTCAGATGATGCCCATTATTTTAAATTACGTCATTTCCAATATATTGCGAGACCCAGAATCGTTTCATCACCCTATATCAAAAGTCAGAAGCAGCAACTTCCTTAGGAGATTTTCAGCATCAAAGCTTCTTCCGATTTATCTTGAAAATAATATCGTGGCATAACCACTTCTGGGAATAGCCAATACCTTCTTAGTTTCTCTGTATAAATATTTCTTGAAGTGCGATAACATAGAATATGTGCTTTAGAAATTTAGTAGACTCGTCTAAGGCTAGAGACCAAACTCCTGATTGGGAATAATCTCTCTATCGTCCTTGTTATGTCCTTATAAAGTCTGAATACCAGTGTGGTAGCCTGAACCACAAATTTACTGTAATATCTATTACACGAAAGAATCTTGCTTCTATTGATCTTATATATAGTATCGGTTGCACTGCAGTATACAGTATTCAACATCTCTCACAATTCATTTTAGTCCCATTACAAGAGACCTGGATGTTCTATGACTTCAAAATACTCGTTTCAGAAGAGAAAATTACAATAAAACTACAGTGCCCAAGAGTGCCCATTACCAATCTAAAACTTCAGATCTCTTAGTTCAGAAAGCAATCCCATTAACAAATGATTATAAAGATTAGTAGGCAGATTATTTCATCGAGATTTCTCGACAGTACAGTAACCAAATAAAACACCTACTCCAATCAAAGTTCTAATTTAACTCACTTTTTTACAGGATAATACGACCCATTTTACTATCGTAAATCCATGACACCAAGGGATCCTATATAATTTCTTCAAGAAGAATCTATTTTTGGAGCATTTGCCATGTTTGTACCAAAGATTTTTTTTTTCAAAATGCCAGAAAATCCCATTCGACGTAGTTATAAAAAAAATTCAATACATTTTCTAAACTTTTACCAAAAACTCATTTTGATGTTTTGCATGAATTTAAGAAATTCAGATTAACTTAGAAGGGATTACAGGATTTAAATTTTGTGAATGTTTCAGTATGGATAAAGTGGTTTTGTATTCTCTGAGGATTTCTTTATCTAGGGAGCCTAGATTATCAGTGCATTCATGTACTTTCATACAACTGTCTTAAAAAAAACATAATATTTCCCGAACCAAGCTTTGTGTTCTCTTACAATATTTTTTTTTCAGAATCTAATTTATAGATTTGATTAAATTCTACCAAATTATTAACTTAAATTCAAAATATATCTGTGCTTGTATTACCTATTTGAAAGATGGAGTAATCTTTGCTAGAAAAATGAAAGAAATGGTTTCCGAGTTCCACAATTCTTTAATTTGTGTCAGTGATAATATTCAAAGGAGCTTTTTTTATTTAGAATAACTTTCAAATCTAAATTCATATCTTCAGTTTGGGAATAAGGATTTTGAAATCTTTTTATTTTAGAGATTTTTACCTAAACAAAATACTACATGATGATTTCCGTGCTTTTTAGAGGAATTCCTTTGCAGCATTTCATTGGGTCAGGACTTCCATTTGGATAGTTTTCTTTGAACCTGATACAATTTAATACTACTAAACAGATAAGAAATCTTTCCTTCCATCTGACAACATTATCATTATGGTCACTCTCACAGGTGTCATGTCATGGCTTTTGAAGCTTCCAACTAAGAAAAGGTACTTTCATTTGGCTTTTACTCATATATGAACTTTCTCTGAGAAGAGAGCACAAAATAACATTTTCAATCATCTCATTATTAATCTTATGATAAACTATCACCATGTTCCATGGTCACAGCAGATAAGTTTGGAAATAGATCTGTCACATGGATGCAGTGAACACTCTCTGGTGTGTTCGAGCAAGTCATAAAAGCTTCCACATCCAAAGACTTTTATCTTTGCTGTTTTGTTTCTTCTAAAGATGGAGCCCTTCAATATGGTCTAGTTTACTTCATCCCTTTGTTTACTTACTGCTACTTCCTTTGGATCTAATAAAATTACCAACATGGTCTAATTGGAAGAGAGTTGTAGACATTTCACAGGAATAAAATACTTTATTTCTTCAGCCTACGGGTGGAATTATAATCAAGTATGAGACACAATTACTATAATCGGACTGATTTTATTCAAACGCGAGGAAAACCGTTTTGAGTATTGACTGGCATTGTTTAAAAGATACCTACCTTTTTGTACGCACAAATCAGTCCACCACCAGTCTTACCTCAAATCAGTCTGTCATAGACATTTCAAAACTTGTGCTATATTAACCGAAACTATTCACTCTTAATTCCTTTTTTATCTCTTTTCTTATTAATTTCTTGTGTCATTTTCCTCTCTCATATATTATCATATGGGAAATCTATACTTTAAAAATATCCTTTACAAGTTGATAGCTTTTTACTCTTCTATCTGAACGACTGTTCATATTGAATAATAATAATAATAATAATAATAATAATAATAATAATAATAATAATAATAATAATAATAATAATAATAATAATAATAATTCTTGTTTCACGCTATAAACCTTTTTCAATATTCTCATTTTCAATTTAATTTACTTTTCGCTCCATTCGGAATTAACTTTGAACTTCATATTTTTAATATCATTAATCAGAATTCTACCCTTTTCAAACATGATTTGCCCTGCAGCGTTGGAAATTAACAAAAATCACCAGCAATTTTGTCTCACATTTATTGTCAACCTGTTTAAAATTCAAAAAATTAAGGGAATAATGTATAAATACAAAGGTGATAAATAACAAGTGGAGAGTAATGTGATTTACTTATTCAGATAAATATATAAGTTCATACATACATACATATATATATATATATATATATATATATATATATATATATATATATATATATATATATATATATATATATTTATATATATATATACATATGAAATTAGTGTTTACAGTTTTACAGTATACACGTAGGCCTCGTGATGAGCTTTCCAATACAATTTATTGCTAAAAGATATTGTCAAAAGATATAACTGGTGCAAGAATAATAAACACAAAAACATTATTTGCATTCAACTTCTAAAAGAATTTAAAGACAGGTAGTTCAGTTCATCTAGGTCGCCACTACAAGTTTTTCAGGTCAAACTGTAACCCATGAATGTTAGGTATGTTGCAATTGGCTATTTGTTGCATCTATGTCTGTTCAAAAAGGCAATTCCATCTTTCAATGATCTTACGGGGAATTTCTGTAACGATTTCAATGAGGCCAAAAGGAATAATGGAGTCTTATGACAAAATCATCTGAATGCTTAATCTTAGTTAGGCAAACAAAGGTTACTCGAAACCTTCGTTTCTATCCACTGAAGATAATTCGTCACCTTCGTGTAGACGCCGGGAGCATCTTTATCGCCACATCCCTTGCCAAACGAAACTATTCCAACCAAATATTGTCGGCCACCATCGCCCCAAACCAGGGGTCCACCGGAGTCTCCCTTGCAGGCATCCAAGCTTTGGTTGTAGGTGCAGATCATGTTTTCGGTAATAGAGTCTCTTATGATAGGGTATTCCTTGCATTCAGAAGTGGTCAAAATAGGTAATGTGGCCTCTAGCAAAACATCGCTGACTTCTCCATTGAAAACTGTTTGGCCCCATCCTGTGACAGTGCCCGACGTTCCACTAAAATTGTTATTGGCATATTTGAAAGGAAGGCAGATGGGTCTGACGCCGTCGTTGAAGGTGACGGGGACGCTCAGATGCATCAAAGCGATGTCGTTATCGACGGTGTTTGGGTCGTAATTCTCGTGCATTATGATCCTGTCAATGGTGATCTCATCCTCGAATGGAGTGTCCGACTGCTGGTACTGATTGTGCTCGCCAACAACCACCGAGATGTCACTGACTTGGAAAGGTTCTGCGCAGTGAGCTGCAGTCACTATCCATTGTTCATTTATCAGAGCCCCTCCGCAAAACAAGTCATTTGTCTTGAGGTAGCGAAGTCCTACCTGCCAAGGCCACTCGTTCACAGCCGTTTCCTGCCCTCCGACGATCCTGTTCCCACCTTTAATGCCACATGGACAGTCATCAGTTACTGGTGGATTGGTCACTGGTTGTGGCTCGGTCGTCACTGGTTGTGGCTCGGTCGTCAATCCTGGATTAGGAGTTGTTGCTGCTGGTGTTGTACTTGTGGTTACAACGGTGAGTGTGCAAGTAAAACCGGGGAAGAAAAAGTTCTGGAAAGTATTTGTAGAAAATCCTGCGGCAAATTTATTGCCAGTTGTGGTCCCTTCCAGCCGACCAGTACCGCAATAATAACGAGACGAATTCAAGGTGGCGTCTCCCGTTTCGGAATAATAAAATCTGTCGTAGGCGCAGTTGTTAGAAGGATTCACATTAAAGTGATTACATGTCATTTTTATCTTTGTGTTGGGTGGAGATGAAGCTATCCAAAGGCACCTCACGCCATAAGGGTAAGGATTTGGGTAATAGGGAGACGAAAAGGTCTGGACGTGTCCCACTTGCATAGAGGCTGATCCACCACAATTGTACTGCTGAGTCTGACGTGCATTTGCGTTTGATTCCGAGACAGATCCCAACGCAATCCTTGTTATGAAAACGAAGAGAAGAGCGATGGAGTTTTTGAGGTATGCCAGAAACATGGTGTTTAACTAACGCCAACTTCGTAGCCTCTGCTCGATAACTTGGACAGAACACCTCTCTTATAGCCTAGAGGTGAGCAACACTAAGACGCAGCAGTGACACTGAAACTCAGTGGAATGTGAATCACATTTTACGAAGCTTAATGAGGCTTTTTCATGCAGGTGAAAATGCGACACACTTGTGTCAACACCTCAACAGGGGGTGGAGGAAGGTTTACTATGTAACCCCTCCCAGCAGTCTAGGTTTTAAATTATTATACACTCACAAGTTAGGTTTCGAAATCACGATTAACATAATCTATTCGTAGAATACACAGCAAGGGATAATTTAACTTACGATTTTAACGATAATTAGGTGGGTGATCGACGGTCAAGATCAGTGTCATTCAGCCTAGGATAATTAATTATAGATCATCGATGAATGCGCCATAAATATTATCCTTAAACAGATATACTAAGGATTGTGAATATACCATTGAGTATTTGAGTTTCATAGCTATTTTACCGTTTAGGATTGTGGCGTATTAGACCGTTGTCTTGATGCATTTAATAATATTTCCGAATCACTAATAAAGCACTCTACTAATATTCCATCAACCAATTTAACAATACACGAGGGAAATACACACACGCAAGTGCATAATATCTAATATAAATTGATCAGAGACCCGCTTTTAGGAGGGACAGTCCTGCTTTTGTAGTTAGCAAAATGTCCTGCTTTTTTAACTTCTGAGTTTTGTCCCGCTTTGATCACGTTTGTCCTACTTTTTTTTTTCTTTGTGTGCTTCAAAAAAAAAAATTACCGTCATGTTAATGAAATAGTACTGATATTTTTTTCAATTTGTCCACTTCACCAACTGGTAACTTCTATTGTCTTCTCTGATTCCTACGATTCCGAATGAAGTGAATTAAAAGAATATTATAGACTTTAAAGTGTATAAAGTGCAGCTCTTTGACAGAATAAAGAGCTGAGAAAGTCACAGTAGGTACGATGTTAGTATGGTAGTGTGTGTGTGTGTATATATATATATATATATATATATATATATATATATATATATATATACATATATATATGTATATTATATATATATATATATATATTTATATATATATATATATATATATATATACATATACAGTATATATATATATATATATATATATATATATATATATATATATATATACAGTATATATATATATATATATATATATATATATATATATATATATATAATATGAAATGCCCCGCTTTTACAGAAAAAAAAATCTGTTCACATTAATCTAATGGTTAGTGAACTGAGCACAAAGACACACAAGATAATCTAGGATTCCACGTTAGATAATGTAATTTATGGTAAGAAATTTGAAAAGTCGTCAATTAACCTGAGAGAGAGAGAGAGAGAGAGAGAGAGAGAGAGAGAGAGAGAGAGAGAGAGAGAGAGAGAGAGAGAGAGAGAGAGAGAATATTTCTAAATGGTTTGGTATGTATATTATTTTTGACATAAACATTCGCGTCTCTCTCTCTCTCTCTCTCTCTCTCTCTCTCTCTCTCTCTCTCTCTCTCTCTCTCTCTCTTTCTTCCTCTCCCAACTCTGGCAGCAGCGACTTACAACTAGGTACTTGAATCGCTGCTCAGATGAACAGAGATATACTCCTTTCTAAGGAACACAATTCCATTTGCTTCCACTATCGCTTCCCAGACTCGAACGTGGATCCTCGGCCTTCCAAGGGAGTGCGTTAATATAACATAAGGATAAGGATAGGGAAGTGGGGAATACGGGGAGAGGAAGAGTACCCCTGGATACAATCCAGTTTATAGCCCGAAGGCAGGAACTCGGGATGGGAAGGAATAAAGAATAGGGAGAAAGGAAATACAGGAGGAGAACAAGAGAAAGGGGCAGACCCTCGTGCGATGTTAGATAAGTTTCAGGAGACACCTGAAAGTGCAGGCAACTAAGAAAAGACAGGCAGAAAGTGGAAGAGTTTTTGGTTTTTGCAATGTCTAGCCCTGTTGCAAGGAGTATGTCTGTCTGCACGCTATTTGATGGTTGAAAAAGTTATGTTTTTTAATAAAATATTAATTTCAATTGTTGAATTAAAGTTTTTTATTATTTTTTTTAATCAGATGTTATATATCTGGGTCTGGGAGAATCACAATTAACCTTTGGCTCTAACCTCCTCCACCAATTATGATCACGATTATGTTGAATGGTGAGATTCCTTGTGAGACTGCATAGGTCGTCATCATCAAGAGCTAGTTTATCTCAGGTTTTCTGACCAAGCTTGTGGAACCCTACATTTAGAGGCTCCAACTTGGAATGGTGATGCAATTCTTCTATTTCATTATAATAGGGAGGCCCCTCTTTATAAGCTCGCCTCAAACCCTTGTTTTGAATTGCCTGCATTTTACTTAATGAAGATTTGCTGAATGCTCCAAATATTATGGCTGGATATTCTAACTGTGGTCTTACTAACGATTCATATAATCTAAATTGTGGTTTGGTTGACAAACCTTGAAACCTTTTTATTCTATTGAGGGTTAAGATGGAAGCAGTTATTTTCGCTCAAACATGAGGAAGGATGCCAGAATTTTTAATGCTACGCCCAAGTATTAATACTTTCTGTTTAAATAAAATTATAACGTTATCTATTATAATATCTGCGGGACTGTGAGCTGATATTGAGAGAAAGTTGAAATTTATTCCTATTTGTAGTTATTTTCCATTTCTTTTCAGAGTTATTAATTTTTTTTTGTAATTCCCCGACAGTCTTTCTCTGTAGCATTGGTTTATTTTTAGTAGGGTAAGTTATTATTTGGGTGTGATCGTCTGTAACCATGATTTGAAGGCAACCTTGTATAGGAGGAGGGGTATCTTTGATATAAAAGTTATATAGTGAAAGGGAGTGAACACTGCCCTGAGGAACTCCTGGCAGTAACTGAAACTCTTGTCCTATATATTCTTTTATTTTAATCATGGCCACTTGGTTGTCTAGAAAGTTGCACAACAAACTGGTTGCTAAATCTGGTAATTGAGCTTCCAACAGCTTGTATTTGAAACCCTCATGCATTACCTTATCATAAGCTCGGTTGACATCTCTAGAGATTAAGTTACAACTACATCCAAGACTTTTCTTGACTGCTATGAATTCGTATAACCTGACTAATGCAAGCTGAGTCCCTTTGCCCTGGGAAAATCCATATTGATTGCTGTTTGAATGCAAATTATCGTCAAGGAATTCGTCAAACCTTACTTTTATGATTTTTTCAATAATCTTACCAGGCGTCTCTAATAGGGATATGGGTCTGTAGTTGGAAACTGAGGTGAGATCTGTGCCCTTTTTCCCCACGAAAGGAAGTAGTGCTCTCTTGAAAAACTCTGTTCAGAAACCCATACTCATAGTTTAATTGAGGATGTTTTTAAGAAAGGCAAGCATTGAGTTGGGTAGGTTTTCAAGGAAAATTCCGTTGACTTTAGAGTGGCCTGGAGCTTTATTTTTAAAACTTTTGATGACTTTGATGATATGTTGGAGTTGGATTGGTTTGAGAATGGGTCTTCTTCGTCTAGCCTCTCGAGGTCTACTGTATCATAAGGTATTATGCGATCAGCATGTTTACAAATTGTCTCAGTGACAAGGTGCTCAAGTTGTTGGTCAAACCTTAGATTCTCTATTGGATTTATTTTAAAAATATTAGACCAGAAGTGTCTGAAAATCACCTCCTGATCTTGGGTGAATAGAATTTGACATGGTTATGAAGGATGTAGGCTATGTGTTGAGAGGCTGAACCTAAATGTTTTCTGATCATTCTTCAAAATATTCCTGGGTCTTTATAGAAGTCTTCACATTTATTCAGAAGAGTATCCCAGGTTGAGTTAATGAGTTCAATATATTCTATTTTGATTCGTTCATGTATATTCTGAATGTATTCTAAAAGTTGATGTGTTGGACCTCGGATATTAATTAAATCTAGGGCTTGTTTATGACGAATCTGTAGCAGTTTGAGATAGTCAGATTCTTTAGAGTAAGGTAAGATCCTGTAGGTTTTGAGGGGGATATGAAGTTCTGAGGCTTCTTTGATCTTCCCATACCAAAAAGTTATTTTTTTCATCTATATAGAATTTATCCTTTAAGATGTTATCATGTTCGTTGTAAGTAGACAGAGAGTCATCGAGTGTGTCCTTAAAACGATCCCAGTTGGCATTGTTGATATCGAGTGTTGGACTAGTGACTACCAATATGGGTCTCACAATAATATTTAGAATAACAGGAAGATACTCTGATGTAGTTAAAGGGCCTTGAGTGATTGAATAACTGAAGATAAGAAATCTATTAGAGAGAAAAATATCAGGCCTACTAGAGGCTATTCTGTTAAAATGTATATCAAAATCTGGCCCAGAAGCCTAATGATGTTCCTATTCATGAGTCAGTGAATTAGGGTGCCTCTAGGGTTTGCTCTATTATGGCCAAGGCCCGGGTGAGTAGCGGTGAGATCAGCTAGAAGATAGACGGGGATATTGCGTTCCAATAAGGAGATTTTATCTTGATGTGGAAATACTGGGTTTCTTGGAGGTAGGTAAGTTGTTGTAACTATTGCTGGTCCCCGTACTGTCTGTAATTCAACTGCAAGCAAATCATGATTGAAACCATCTATTAATCTAACTGAAATATCCCATCTTACTGCTATTGCTGTTCCAGCGTTTTGCTCACCAGAGGTGTTACACTGGAAAACATTGTAGTTTCAGATCTTGATACATGAGGAATTTGGAATCTCTGTTGAGTTCAGAAGTATGAGGTGAGGGGAAAGAGAGGAGTAGATATTAATAAGTTCCTTGCTTCGGAGGAATGTCCCCTTTAAAATGTTGTGTTAGATTACTAGGAGAGTGTCCATTATGGTACCTGTCCTTTGGTTAAGTCAAAGAATCCTGATTTTAGCCTCTTGAATCTATCAGCATTGATCCTTGCAATCTTAGAACTGAATTTATCATGTTCTACTGAGCCATCATTTATAAGTTGAATGGCTGTATTGCTATCAAATTTCCCAGTAAAGATATATTTGATTGCTTTACTTTCAAAACACATCTTCTTGATGGTATCTGTGATAATATTAGTTGGTCTTAGCTGTTTCTTACTGTCAATGTTTGAGTATTTATATTGTTTTGTTTATTGTTTTGTTCTTCCTATGTTAATGTTTTATAGCATGATTTTCATAAGTTATGTGTTTGTGTTAACATGTGCATTTATGTTGATATTCATTGTTGTCTTTCTTTGTTACAGATATGGTAGTTTGCTAATGTGTTGAATAAAGCTTGGAAATTATCACCAAGTATTACTTTCATTACAATTTATTCAACACAAACTCATCATAGCTAAGTTACTGAAGCCGTCCAGACTGGACACGGATCCCAGCTCGTCCAATGCAGCCAAAGAATGGAAGCACTGGCATAGAACATTCACTAATTTCTTAGAAGAAAGTGGAGATGCTGCATCAGACAAGTTGAGGGCATTAGTGAATTGTGTGTCCTCGAGTGTATATGAACTGATCGAAGACTGTAGTACTTTTGAGAGTGCAATCGCAAAACTGGATAGTGTTTATGTCAAGTTGCCAAATGAGATTTTTGCTAGACATGTTTTAGCGACGCGACGACAGCAGTCAGAAGAATCCATTGACGAATTTCTGCGTGAGTTACATAAACTTAGCAAAGACTGCAACTTCCAGCCAGTCACAGCAGAACAATATCGGCAAGAGCTAGTACGTGATGCATTTATCAATGGTATTGCCTCAGTATTTATTCGTCAGCGGTTACTAGAGAATAAGTCACTGAATCTGGAAACTGCACACAGTCAAGCTCGTACGTTGGATCTTGCCCAGCGCAGTGCCGACGCATATGCATCGCCACCTGTTCCTCATACTGCTGCTTTAGTTCCAGAGCGGCAGGCGCAGCCAACTGGTGACCAGCAGCAACATCCAACGCAAGAGGGAGCTGAAGGAAGTTCACCGGGAGGTTCAGCTGTTGCTGCTGCCTACTTATCAAAGAGAAAATGTTATTTTTGTGGTAATGCACAGTACAGGTAGAGTGAGTTGTCCCGCACGTACTGCCACATGCAACAAATGCGGTAAAACAGGCCATTTTGCAAAAGTCTGTAAATCGAAAATTTCAGGTAGTACCACTGCTACATTGTATAATCCCACTTTACTTGCAATAACTGCCACTTATCCAAATAATCTTTCACATGCAGCTACAAACATCACTGTAAATGGCCACTCATTGAAGGCACTAGTCGATTCTTGTAGCTCAGATAGTTTTATACGTGAGGAAGTAGCGCAGAGACTAAAACTGACAGTAGTCCCTGCAAGCTCAGCGGTCTCAATGGCATCAAAATCGTTCAATGCTAGTTCCCCTGGATTTGTCATAGCAGACTTGGTTCACCTTGATCAGAGATATCCCTGTATACAGCTAGGGGTCCTGAAGGATTTGTGTTGTGATGTCATTTTGGGTTATGATTTCCAAAAGCAACACCAGAGCGTGAGTTTTCAATATGAAGGGAAAAGACAAAGTTTGAAGATAACTGGCGCCAAACCTGTTTGTTTACTAGTGACAGCTGACATAGATGAACCGTCATTGTTTCCGAACTTACCTCGACAGTGTAAACCCATTGCAGTCAAATCCAGACGCTATAGTCAAGATGACCAGCTGTTTGTAAAAGACCAAATTTCACATTTACTATCTGAAGGTATCATCGAACCAAGTATATCCCCTTGGAGGGCACAGGTTGTAGTAGTCAAAGATCTACTTGACAGGCATAAAAAGAGACTTTGTATTGATTATTCCCAGACCATTAACCAATACACAGAACTAGATGCTTATCCCCTCCCAAGGATAGAGGATATGGTACATGACCTTGCTAAATATAAGGTGTTTTCCACATTTGACTTGAAGAGTGCATATCACCAAATCAGCATTAAAGAGAGTGAGAGGAAGTACACTGCTTTTGAATGTGCAGGAAAATTGTTTCAATTTTGTAGGATTCCATTTGGTGTGACGAATGGTGTAGCTGCATTCCAAAGAGCTATGGACAAACTAGTTGAGGATGAGAAGCTCAAAGATACTTTTCCATACCTTGACAATATCACTGTAGGTGGAGCATCTCAGGCTGAACATGATGAAAACGTTCAAAACTTCTTGGAGGTGGTTCGGAAACGGAACCTTACCCTCAATGAAGGGAAATCGGTTATTTCTGTTCTTACAATCAATGTTCTAGGGTATTGTGTCGGGAATAATGTTATAAAGCCTGACCCAGACAGATTACGTCCCCTTCAAGAATTACCGCCTCCCACAAATATGGGCTTTCTGCGAAGAGCTCAAGGATTGTTTGCCTATTATGCCAAATGGATCCCTGATTTTTCTGACACGATACATCCCTTAGTGAACACAAAAACTTTTCCACTGACCGAGCCAGCACTAGCTGCTTTCAATTCTTTAAAAAAACAACTTATGGATGTTTCACTGCGGGCTGTGGATGAGAGTCTTCCTTTTGTTGTAGGGTGTGATGCTTCGGAAGTTGCTGTCTCCGCAGTCTTGAATCAGGGTGGCCGCCCAATAGCTTTTATGTCGAGAACGCTCCAGGGTAGCGAGTTGCATTATCCAGCAGTGGAAAAAGAGGCCACAGCTATTATTGAAGCGGTTCGCAAGTGGAGCCATTTCTTAGCGAGACGACATTTTACTCTGATTACTGATCAAAGATCGGTGATGTTCATGTTAGACAGCAGGAAGCGAACTAGAATAAAGAACAACAAGATACAAGAGTGGAGGTTGGAGCTGGCATCCTACAGCTATACTATACAGTATCGTCCGGGGAAACAGAATATTGCACTGGACACCCTGACTCGTGCCTATTGTTGTTCTATTTCCTCAATGTCAAGTCTCACTGACATCCATGAGAACCTCTGCCATCCTGGCATCACTCGCCTTTTGCACTTTGTGCGATCCAAAAAACCTCCCATTTTCAACAGATGACGTGAAAAGAGTGTGTGCTTCTTGTAGAATTTGTGCCCAACAAAAACCAAAATTCCATCGTCCAGGAAAAGGAGTCCTCATAAAGGCCACCCAGCCAATGGAACGTCTTAGCATTGATTTCAAGGGGCCTCTGCCCTCTACCAATAAGTACATTCTTACGGTTATTGACGAGTATTCACGTTTCCCCTTTGTGTTTCCGTCCAAACATGCATTCGAAAACAGTGATTAAATGTCTTGAATCTATCTTTATCCTTTGTGGAATGCCTAGTTTCATTCATTCAGATCAAAGTGCTTCTTTCATGTCCCAAGAACTGAAACTATACCTTTCTCAGAAGGGGGTTGCAACCAGCAGAACGACACCTTATCATCCAATGGGCAACGGCCAGGTTGAGAGATATAATGGTATTATTTGGAAATCTATTTGTTTAGTACTCGAAAGTCGTGGCTTGAAGACTCAACACTGGGAGATAGTACTTCCTGAGGTTTTGCACTCAGTTAGGTCGCTCTTATGTACAGCAACTAATGAGACACCTCATGAACGTTTTTTTAGGTTTCAGCGACGCTCTAGTCTTGGAAGTACATTACCGTCATGGCTTTTGACTCCTGGACCTGTACTATTGCGACGGCATGTTAGGTCTAGCAAACATGAACCGTTAACTGAAGAGGTTCAACTCATGGATGCAAACTCAATGTATGCAAATGTCAAATATCCAGATGGTAGAGAATCAACTGTGTCTACCCGTGACTTAGCCCCAAGTCCTGCAGGTGCAACGTCTCCTGTACACCATGTTGAACCATCAGGAGAGACGGAGTCCCCAGATACAACTGAAGTGCAGGATACACAAACTCATGATAACCGTGATTGTCATGAATCCAGTGAGCCCACTGAGATAAGAAGGTCCACTCGTGTGTCAAGGCCGCCGCTATGGATGGGATTAAACCAATACATTTGTTTTGATTAAAGTTGAATTTTCTAGGAGGGGAGAATGTGATAATATCAGTTGGTCTTAGCTGTTTCTTACTGTCAATGTTTGAGTATTTATATTGTTTTGTTTATTGTTTTGTTCTTCCTATGTTAATGTTTTATAGCATGATTTTCATAAGTTATGCGTTTGTGTTAACATGTGCATTTATGTTGATATTCATTGTTGTCTTTCTTTGTTACAGATATGGTAGTTTGCTAATGTGTTGAATAAAGCTTGGAAATTATCACCAAGTATTACTTGCGGATTTGGGGGAGTTTGCTGAATTGATTGAAGCGCAAAGTCTAAGTCCAATTTTTGGTATATTTAATTGTTTAATGAGGGGAAGGGTTGGGAGAGCAGTGGCTCCTTGCAGTTGCTGTTAGGGTTGCTGTTGGGGTTGCTTTTTTGCAGGATTGGCTGACTCTTCGATATCAGAATCTGAGTCACTAAGAATCCTTTTCCTGTTAACCTCATCTGTGTCCATATCCTCATTAACTGTCACGATTTGTTGAGGGCTATTGTCATTTTGATTACAAGTTTTTAGCGTTGCCGATACTTTTTTGGCCAAATTGATGGCCTCTGTGGGGACTTTTACTGAAGGAAGTCCATGTAGAAAGCATCGACCATAGATTGAAATGTGCCTGGTTCGACTGCTTCACTAAGATTGGCCATGATTATTGCTGTATTCATTACTGTTGATTGTTGGAGAGCAATGTTGTTGAAGTTAGATTGAACAGAGGTGTTTGATGCGTTAGGGGCTGAGGCTTAAGCAAAAGATTGTTAGGCACAGTCTGGGATTGTTGGTTCCTGATAGTCTTTGCCTGATCCTTGACGAGGGAGAGAGACAGCTTCAAAATTCACCCGATCATTGCCTAGAAATTAACTATCAGCTAAGACGAGTATTAACCTTTATAACCATTTCACTCAACTTGAAATCTATCCCCATCCCCTGAAAAAAAAAAAAAATTACAAATGCAACTCACTCGCTTAGGTAGCTTTTTCTTGGCTTTATAGTGACCGAATGGAGCTCACACCAGATTCCTGAGATCTATGGCAAGCATCAGAAATAGTCACAGGATGGATTTACGTTGATAGAAAGTGACTGCATTAGAATTCTTAGTTTCCTTCATTGAAGTAAGTCAGACATTTGCTCGAAACAGTGATACTTGGCATCAGCCGGATTTTGCATTCAACAAAATGGTTATTTTATCCAATTTCCCGAAGAAGTTACAAGCATGGCTCTTGAATTAATCAAACAAAATCGAAATACAGCAAAGTGTAAGGCTGATTTAAGTAGCTTAACTTGCGGAAAGATTTATACGATATAAAACAACACCAAAGATGTCATGAGTAAATTATATGTTATCACTCGCTCAGAAGCCGAATTTTTCTGCGCATGTTTACCAGGTTCCTCACTCACCTTGACTCCTCTCTCATCCAGAAAACATGTACCAACTTCTATGTGGATACATAGAAACTAATATTCATATGGTATATTTCTCTCCCTTATTTAAAAAGTTGTTGTTTTGGTTTTTAACTTAGGATTTAAATCCTCTATTAAAAAGGTATTCACGAGTCGATATATTCCATTATTTGAACACCTATTTAGATAAACAGTAAAAATTGCAATTTCAAATACAGTACTGTATATGTAAAATACAAAGTTATTCATGTAAATATACTATGATGTTTGTGTTATAAATTGTAAATGTGTATTTCCTAATAAGAGATAAAAAAAAAAAGAATTAACAAAGTAAAATTACCTAAAAAAAAAAAAATAGTATATCCTGCACTAGAAAACCTGCTGCTGTTTGCCACTAGCTGCAGACGAAGCCTCCTCACTTCTTGCTTACCTGCAAAAGGAACATGAGCCGGTCGGTGGCATTCTGAATCTCGAGGAGGAGTTGCGTCATGGTCTGAGAGGAGCACACGTGGAGGTAGTTGCTGAGTTCGACAATCTCGGCCGTCACATCAGTCACTTGACTGAGCCTGGTCGACATCTCGTCGAAGTTACGACAAATGCTGCAACGCACAAAAATAAATCAATGAATAAATAAATAAATATTCTCATTGCGTGAAAACAAAAACATAAGATTACATTGAATGAAAATTGGATTCAATCAGAGGTAATGGCGTAAAAAAAAATAAATATTAATACCAGGGGATAAGCAAAAATCATACGGTATCGTGCGGGCAAAATACTGCACTATTAATTAACTTGAATTATCATTTAACTTGACTGATAAACAGAAACTATAAGCCAAGAATATTCCATACGGAAAAGGAAATTAGCCTAGCTTGATAAGACAAACAGCTAAGATAGGAATGTATATGTTGCTGACAACAGTTATATTCCAAAATGTTATGGGCTAAAGCAATGAACCCACCAAAATACAACAAATAATGACAAATGTAACATTAAATGTTATGCTCTTCAGAGATTACATAAACCAAATTGAAATTCACTTGTTAAAAACAAATTATCTCCAACATCAGTAAAACTATTGTACTCTGACCATTCAGAATTTGGATATTTTATTATTATTATTATTATTATTATTATTATTATTATTATTATTATTATTATTATTATTATTACTTGCTAAGCTACAACCCTAGTTGAAAAAGCAGGATACTACAAGCACAGGGACCCCAACAGGGAAAATACCCCAGTGACGAAAGAAAACAAGGAAAAATAAATCATTTTAAGAAAAGTAACAACATTTAGATAAATATTTCTAACATAAACTATAAAAACTTTAGCAAAACAAGGGGAATAGAAATTGGATACAATAGTGTGCCCGAGTGTACCCTCAAGCTAGAAGGCCATGGTACAGAGGCTATGGCAACTACCCAAGACTAGAGAACAATGGTTTGATTTTAAAGTGTCCTTCTCCTAGAAGAGCTGCTTACCATAGCTAAAGAGTCTCTTCTACCCTTACCAAGAGGAAAATAGCCACTGAACAATTACACTACAGTGGTTAACTCCTTGGGTGAAGAAGAATTGTTTTGTAATCTCAGTGTTGTCAGGTGTATGAGGACATAGGAAAATCTGTAAAGAATACGCCAGACTATTCGGTGTATGTGTAGGCAAAAGGAAAATGAACCGTAACCAGAGAGAAGGATACAATGTAGTACTGTCTGGCCAGTCAAAGGACCCAAGAACTCCCTAGTGGTAGCATCTCTCTCTCTCTCTCTCTCTCTCTCTCTCTCTCTCTCTCTCTCTCTCTCTCTCTCCTTCGTCATCCATTCATGTTGTGCAGGCTTAATAGAAGAGCCATGGATGCCTGGTGGTTTATCAAGAGGTTGTTTATTCCTTATCAGTTTCTTTTTCTTTTCAAAACCATCCTTACTGTCCTCCCTTCAGTTGAAGCAACTATCTTGGAGGGTATTTAGCCTTGCATGGTGTATCGGCTCCGCCATGTTGATCAGTTTTTCTGACATATTATCTATAGTCTATGGGTTTTATCAATCACTTTATTTATATTTCTTTACACACTTTTTGTTATCATTATTGTTAATTTAGTTGTTAAGTATTATGTATCTTTTTTATTGCTATTAATTCGTATGCTGTCTGGAGACATAGAGCAAAATCTGGGACTAGAAAGTCGTAGACTTCGTTAATGTCATCTACTGTATTGCAATATTCGTGGTCTACATGCAAATATTCAAGACCTTACAGTTGCGTCCAGATAGCATGATATTCTTTTGTGCTCAGAAACTTTGGTTTCTAATATGAGGCACACATCTGAGCTCCTTATAACTGGTTTTAAGAAGCCAATAATGTTGAAAGGGATGCCATTCATAGGGCCATGGGAATGGCGATGTATATTAGGACCTAGTACCCTGCTTCTCATAAGTCCTGCTATGAATGTAGATGTCATGAGATTCAGGTAATAAAAGTTTGTGGCAGGCATAGCAACTATTTGTGTTCGATCTACCGGAATCCAGACATAGATGATTCTATCTTCGATTATCTTCTTACCATTATAGCTAAGATACAAGAAGATGGCAGAAAGGCCTCTTTTGTTTTTGGTTGGAGATTTCAGTGTTCACCATAGATAGTCGTTAAATTCTGTTCCTCCTACTGATCACCATGGCTTAAGAGCTTTAGACTTTGCCTCTGAATCAGGATGTGAGCAAATCATAAATGAAGCTACTCACAGGTCTGGTAACTGCTTGGATCTCGTGTACACCAACTACCCAGACGTTATAACAAGTAAGGTTGGTTCTCCAGTTGGGACATCTGATCATGCCTGGATTTCATTAGTGGTGAAGACTGAGCAGCCTTCCCCTGATGTGTCATACTCCTCTAAGATTTATATAAAATCTAAAGCCGACTGGAATGGTATTTTGAGATATATTTTGGGCTTGAATTGGTCACAATTGTATAATAGTGTTGATCCTGTTGTCCCTTTAAATGAGAATCTAGTCAACATAATTGATAGGCATATCCCTTCTCGTGTGCTAAGGTACTGAAAGACAAGCCATGGTTCAATGATTATTGTAGACATCCTTATTTAGAGAAACAGGAGGCCTATCATCTTTGGAAGAGTAACAAATCCGATTTGAATTGGAATAACTATATTCAGCTTAAAGCTTTTGCTCAGAGAGTTTATGCTTCAACTGAAAAGGAATATAATTTAACCAAAAAAGAAACCCTTTCTGGTACAACCAAGGAACATAAGGGGTGGGCTACCGTTAAATCTGCACTCTTTGGTGTAGAGGCAAAAGTTCCTCCTTTACTTAAATCAGATGGCTCTGTCACTCACTGTCCAAAGGAAAAGGTAACCCCTTTGGCTGATATGTTTGATGGTAAGCAGAGTAATGAGAAACTTGCCATTCCTCATTGGTGTTTTTGCGAGGCTAAACTGACTAGTCTAGCTTTTCGATCTCGTGAAATTAAAGCTCTCTTGATTGACCTTGATGCTTATGGTGGTGTAGACCAATATGGTATTTTTCCTTTGTTTTTCATAGAGACTGCAGATTTCTTAACTCCAAAGTTATCTGTTCTTTTGTGCAAGTTAGCAAGAAGATGAGCTTTTAGCACTTGTTGGAGAATTGGTAATGTTACTCCATTATGTAAATGTGTTTGTAGTGGCTCAAGTCCAACTAATTACCACCCTATTTCCATAACTCCCATATCATCTAAATTTTTTGCACGTCTTTTGGCTAAACGTCTAAACAGGTTTGCTGAAGGTATTCATCTGTTCCCTAGTTTGCAATTTGACTTTTGTAAAGGCCTTGGAGCATGTGATGCCCTTCTTATAATCTCCAATGCTGTACAGAAATTCATTGAATGTGGTCAGGAATTTTGTATGATTGGCCTTGATTTTAGTGCTGCCTTTAACCATGTAAATCATGAGGCCCTTTTTTCAAACTCAAAAATGTAGGAGTGGTTGGGTCTTTTCTCAGCATCATTATTGAATTTTTAATAGATCAGAAAGAGTTGTTGTTGAATGTCACCATAGTGAGTATAGGAATGTGATATCTAGTGTTCCTCAGGGTAGAGTTCTTGACCCATTACTTTTTGTACTATATACATATGACATGTGGTTTGGCCTAGAAAACAAGCTAATTGCATATGTACATAATGCTACTCTCTTTGCATCAATTTCATCTCCTGAATGTACGATGTTAGGATGCCAGAGAACTTCAAATCAATCAATCAATCTCCTGAATGTAGATCTGGGTTTGTCGAATCCCTTAATAGAGATCTAGCTAAAATTAGTGCATTGTGCAAATTATGGGGCATGAAGTGGAATCCTAACAAAACTCAAAGTATGATCGTAAGTAGGTCAATGACAGTTGCTCCTGTACCAACCGTGTGTCACACGATTGTACATAGTAACGACATTGCATTTTTTGTATGTATTATGCTTGTATATTCGCTCTCCCCTCGCACTGATAGGAACCTGAAATAACACGTCTGTTTTTCTCACCGTTAACTGTTAACCGGTGAGCTTGTTGGTTAAACATGAAATTGCCTTTTTTGCCTGGAGTTTATGGATATATAAACGGATTATCTGTAATAAAGTTTACTCAGTCGCTTTCATCCTGCCTTTGAATCACAACCTTCTCTTGACCTGTCAAATTGGTGACTCCGGAAGTCGACTCGCTCCTCCCGCCTTCCACCCCACCCTCGCCCCTCCCACATTGGTACTATGGCAGACTCCACGGAAGTTGGCGCCTCCCCATTGAAACTTTCATCGTTCGCCAGAAGAAAGGCATTTTCTTGGTTTCAGTGCGCAGAAGTCCAGTTCCGCATCAAGGGCGTGACTCACTCAACCACCAAAGCAGATTATGTTCTCGCGGCGATACCCAAGGACACCTTTCCGGATATATCCGACTGGCTTTGTGAACAAGGAGACACCCCTACAGCGTCTGACGCCCTCAAAACATACCTTCTGCAGCAGTACTCGCCGTCGCCAGCCGCCCGTATAGCAAAGCTTTTTCAGCTCACTCAACAACCGTTGGGGGACCAAAGGGCTTCATTCGCCCTCAGGGAAATGACCAGTATCGCTCGCCTGCAACCTGCCGCAGACAGCACTCCTCGTGAGGTGAACCTACTTCGTGCCCTTCGGATACGCCGTTTACCCGAACCTGTACGCGCTGCCATACCCAATGTCGATAGTTTACACATAGAGGACTTGATGACCAAATCCGACACCCTTATGGACAGCCACTTCACGACCTTCAAGATCTCCATCAACGCCTCCACTCCTGACAAAGAGGACGCCTATTCAATGTCAACCGAAGCTGACGTGAATGCCGTAGGACATACACGCTTACTCCATGATGTGCCGAAGTGGCGACAAAGCTGCCCATCACCCACCACTTGCTCGCGCCCCAACCAACGACTTCTACAGCCACTTACTGCCTCCCATCGGCCACAGTTTTGCTACTACCACTACAGATTCGGGGCAGCCGCGAAGAAATGTGCCAAGGATTGTAAGTGGCCAAAAAACGTATAAGTAGGCCATTGCTAATGGCGGTGGCCTCCCGTGTTTCTAATCTTTTCTTTTTACATGATGCAGGAACAGGCTTGCGATTTTTGGTAGACACGGGTGCTTGTCGTTCTCTTTTGCCAAGGGAACTTTTCAGGACACGACGTAGTTTGCCTACGTCCGCCTGGTAGCTGCCAACGGATCTCCGATACCCACCTACGGTTACAAGAACCTTACATTATCGTTTGGAAACGGTAAATTTAATTGGAAGTTTCTCGTTGCTGACGTCACATTGCCAATCCTCGGTGCGGATTTCCTCTCTCATTTCCACCTTCTGGTCAATGTCGCCCACCGATGATTGGTCAACGCAGACTCGTACTTGTCGACACCTTTTCAACCCGCCCCCTCCAACCTCACTTTCCACATCAGCGCACCCGTCCAGAACTTCGTCAAACGCCCACGGCTCCTGACAAGCACGGTATTTATCACCATATCAAGACAACGGGACCCCCAGTCCTCAGAAAATTCAGACGTCTGACACCAGAACGATTGGCAGCCGCCAAACAGACGTTCGCCGAAATGGAGGAAAGGGGCCTTTGCCAAAAAGCCTCCAGCCCATGGTCGTCACCCTTACACATCGTTCTGAAGAAAGACGGCTCCCTCCGTCTGTATGGGGATTACAGGCGCCTGAACATGCAAACGGAACCGGATCACTACACCCCTCCCAAACATCGCCGACATGACCTCCTACCTGCACAAAGCGAAGGTTTTCTCCACGCTAGATCTCCTGAAGGGGTATTATCAGGTGCCTATGAACCCAGAAGACATCCCCAAGACCGCCATCACCACTCACTTTGGTACATACACCTTCAATTACTCCTGTTTTGGCCTTCGTAATGCTGAGGCCACTTTTCAACGTCTCATGGATGGTATCTTAGGGGACCTCCCTTTCTGTGTATGTTATGTGGACGGCCGACATACTTGTGTTCTCTTCCTTAAAAGAGGAACAACTCCGTCACCTGCGCATTGTGTTTGACCGCCTGCAACAAAACGGCCTTTCAGTCCGGTACAACAAGTGTACCTTTGGCGCCAACAAAGTGTCGTTCTTAGGGCACCGCATTACTCCTGAAGGACTCCATCCCCTCCCTTAGAAGGTAGCAGCCGTTCAGAACTTCCCCAGGCCATCGACCGCCAAAGCTCTGCAGGAATTCTTGGGCATAATCAACTATTATCACTGTTTTCTGCCAGTCATTGCCGCCACACTTGCTCCCCTCTACGCCTCCCTCAAGGGCAAGCCAAAGGACCTGAAGTGGGGTCCCCTTCAAGAAGCATCCTTCTGCAATGCAAAGAAGGCCCTATCAACTGCTGCAGCTCTCACTTTTCCTATCCCACATGCCCCTCTCCTTCTGTCCACCGATGCCAGCGACATCGCTATTGGTGCAGTACTCGAACAGGTGGTCAACAGCTCGCCCCGCCATTGGCCTTCTTCAGTAGAAAACTGTCCAAGGCAGAATCGTGTTTTTCTACCTTCGATCGCAAATTGCTGGCGGTGCATTTGGCTGTCCGTCACTTTCGCCATTTCTTAGAAGGTACGCCCTTCATCATTCCCACAGACCACATGCCTCTGGTGCACGTCTTCACTCGACAGTCTGACGCCTGGTCCGCCCGTCAATGCCGACATCTCTCCGCCGTGGCTGAATACAATTGCACCCTTCAACAAGTCCCTGGGATAATTAATCCCATTGCCGATGCCCTGTCGAGAAACACGTTGGCTGCCGTTCAACTGGGATTGGATTACAACGCCTTGGCTGAAGCCCAACGACAGGATTCTGAGTCTCAAGCATGTAGGACATCCTCCACATCCCTCCATTGGGAAGACATCCCTCTCGACGACTCCAACACCACCCTCCTCTGTGACGTCAGTACTGGTAGACCGCGACCTTGGATTCCTGCTCCCATGTGCCAACAGGTGTTTGATTTCATTCATGGCCTTTCACATCCCTCGTGCCATTCTACTGCACAGCTGCTGAAGACGAAGTTCATTTGGCACGGCATTTCTAAGGATGCTACGGATTGGGTCGGCGCCTGTACTTCTTGCCAAACTTCCAAAATACATCGACACACGGATTCAGGAGTGAGCACCTTTCCTCAACCTCAGCGTCATTTCACCCATATTCACGTCGACGTTGTAGGCCTCCTACCCACATCACAAGGACATCGTTACCTGTTTACCGTCATCGACCGCTCCACTTGTTGGCCTGAAGCCATTCCCATGGAAACTGCAACGTCCGCCTCATGTACATCTGCCTTACTCTCAGGATGGATTGCAAGATTTGGTATCCCTGAGCATATTACTTCTGACAGGGGTACCACTTTCACCTCTCAATTGTGGGCATCATTAGCGAATCTCCTGGGCATCACCCTACATCAGACAACTGCCTACAACCCCGCTGCCAATGGAATGGTTGAACGTTTTCATCGCACCCTCAAAGCAGCTTTGATGTCCCGCTGCAAGGATTCCATCTGGTTTACTCAGCTTCCCTGGGTCCTCCTGGGACTAAGGACCACTCCTAAAGATGTCCTCGACGTCTCGGTAGCTGAAATGGTGTATGGCGACCCGTTGGTCGTCCCTGACAAATTTTTTCCTTCTGCAACCTCCTCCGATGATCTCCAGCGCATACGTCGTGCGAAATTTTACTCCATGCCGCCAGACTTACAAGCCCCCAGCGAAGCATCACATACTGACAGACTTGCACTCTGCAACGCACGTCTTCCTACACAACAACACTAGCAAGCCACCGCTAACGCCCCCTTACACGGGCCCTTTCCTTGTGATCCGACACAGTCCGAAAGCATTCCTACTAAACATTCGTGGCAAAGAAGACTGGATCTCCATTGATCATCTAAAACCTGCTTATCTCCTGCCAGATGACCCGCCTACAGTTCGCCTCTCTAGATCAGGGCAACCTATTTAATATGTACTATATTTCATTTTAAGGGGGGGAGCCATGTACCAACCGTGTGTCACACGATCGTACATAGTAACAACATTTCATTTTTTGTATGTATTATGCTTGTATCTTCGCTCTCCCCTCACACTGATAGGAACCTGAAATAACATGTCTGTTTTTCTCACCGTTAACTGTTAACAGGAGAGCTTGTTAGATGAACATGAAATTGCCGGTTATGTTTTGTATGCCCTTTTAGCCTGGAGTTTAGGTACATATAAACGTATGTTCTGTAATAAAGTTTACTCAGTTGCTTTCATCCTGCCTTTGAGTCACAACCTTCTCTCGGCCCGTCACACTCCTCAACATCCAGATCTTAGCATTGATAATTTTCCTTTAACTCTGTATAACTCTTTTAAAATTTTAGGTGTGATTCTCGACAGCACGTTTACTTTTGAGAAACACATTAGGTCTGTATCTTCTTCAATTGCACAAAAAATTGGCTAATTGAAAAAGTCTTGTACGATTTTCGGTGATCAATCTGTTCTGAAGGAGTGTTTTAATTCTTTCATTCTGCCTTGTTTCCAGAATTGTTCTCCTGTCTGGTCTTCCACTGCTGACACTCATCTTAAATTGTTGGGCAGGAACTTACGGTCTATTAAATTTCTTATTCCTGATCTAGATTTTAATCTCTAGCACCTTTGTTCAATTAGTTCATTGTGCATGTTGTATAAGGTTTTTCATAATTCTGACCATACTTTACATTCAGATCTTACCATCCTGTTCGTAATACTAGGTATGCATTTAATTCCAACAGTAAGGCCTTCTCCAGCGTGAGGCTTAACACTATACAGTATTCTAGAAGTTTTATTACAACTGTGATCAAGTAGTTAAATCGGTAGAACTTTAAAAGTTCAAAGTAGAAGCAAATGTTTTTATTGTACCAACCGTGTTCCACACAATTGTACATAATTCCTTTTGTACCTTTGGCGCCAACGAAGTGTCGTTCTTAGGGCACCGTATCACTCCTGAAGGAGTCCATCCCCTCCCTGAGAAGGTAGCAGCCGTTCAGAATTTCCCAACGCCCTCGACCGTCAAAGCTCTGCAGGAATTCTTGGGCATGATCAACTATTATCACCGTTTTCTGCCAGCCATTGCCGCCACTCTTGCTCCCCTCTACGCCTCCCTCACGGGCAAGCCAAAGGACCTGAAGTGGGGTCCCCTTCAAGAAGCAGCCTTCTGCAATGCAAAGAAGGCCCTATCAACTGCTGCGGCTCTCACTTTTCCTATCCCACACGCCCCTCTCCTTCTCTCCACTGATGCCAGCGACGTCGCTATTGGTGCAGTACTCGAGCAGGTGGTCAAAGGCTCGCCCCACCCATTGGCCTTCTTCAGCAGAAAACTGTCCAAGGCAGAATCGGGTTATTCTACCTTCGATCGAGAATTGCTGGCGGTGCACTTGGCTGTCCGTCACTTTCGCCATTTCTTAGAAGGTACGCCCTTCGTCATTCGCACAGACCACATGCCTCTGGTGCACGCCTTCACTCGACAGTCTGACGCCTGGTCCGCCCGTCAACGCCGACATCTCTCCGCCGTGCCTGAATACAATTGCACCCTTCAATACGTCCCTGGGAAAATGAATCCCGTTGCCGATGCCCTGTCAAGAAACACGTTGGCTGCCGTTCAACTGGGATTGGATTACAACGCCCTGGCTGAAGCCCAACGACAGGATCCAGAGTATCAAGCTTGTAGGACATCCTGCACGTCCCTCCGTTGGGAGGATTTTCCCCTCGAAAACTCCAACACCACCCTCCTCTGTGACGTCAGTACTGGTAGACCGCAACCTTGGATTCCTGCTCCCATGCGCCGACAGGTGTTTGATTTCATCCACGGCCTTTCACATCCCTCGTGCCGTTCTACTGCACAGCTGCTGAAGGCAAAGTTCATTTGGCACGGCATTTCTAAGGATGCTAAGGATTGGGTCCTTGCCTGTAATTCTTGCCAAACTTCCAAAGTACATCGACACGCGGATTCAGGAGTGGGCACCTTTCCTCAACCTCAGCGTCATTTCGCACACATTCACGTCGACGTTGTAGGCCCCCTACCCACATCACAAGGACATCGTTACCTGTTTACCGTCATCGACCGCTCCACTCGTTGGCCTGAAGCCATTCCCATGGAAACTGCAATGTCCGCCTCATGTACATCTGCCTTACTCTCAGGATGGATTTCAAGATTCGGTATCCCTGAGCATATTACTTCTGACAGGGGAACCACTTTCACCTCTCAATTATGGGCATCATTAGCGAATCTCCTGGGCATCACCCTACACCAGACAACGGCCTACAACCCCGCTGCCAATGGAATGGTTGAACGTTTTCATCGCACCCTCAAAGCAGCTTTGATGTCCCGCTGCAAGGATTGCAACTGGTTTACTCAGCTTCCCTGGGTCCTCCTTGGACTAAGGACCACTCCTAAAGACGCCCTCGATGTCTCGGCAGCCGAAATGGTGTATGGCGACCCGTTGGTCGTCCCTGCCGAGTTTTTTCCTTCTACAACCTCCTCCGACGATCTCCAGCGCATACGTCACGTCGTGGGAAAATTTACTCCGTGCCGCCAGACTTACAAGCCCCCAGCGAAGCATCACATACCAACGAACTTGCACTCTGCAACGCACGTCTTCCTGCGCAACGACACTAGCAAGCCACCGTTAACGCCCCCTTACACGGGACCTTTCCTTGTGATCTGACGCAGTCCGAAAGCATTCCTCCTAAACATTCGGGGCAAAGAAGACTGGGTCTCCATTGATCGTCTAAAACCTGCTTATCTCCTGCCAGATGACCCGCCTACAGTTCGCCTCTCTAGATCAGAGCGCCCTATTTAACATGTACCATATGTCATTTTTAGGGGGGGAGCCATGTACCAACCGTGTTTCACACAATTGTACATAATTCCTTTTGTATATATTATGCTTGTATCTTCGCTCCTCCCTCGCACTAAAACGAACATGAAAATTCCTGTCTGGTTTTTCCTCTGTGATATTGTCTGTCTTGTGAACTTGTCATGTCCTGTTGCCTTGAGGTTTTGTATATAAGGAGAGTGTTCCACAACAATATAACTCAGTCGTTTCCAATCTGCCTTTGATTTCACAACTCCTCTCTCGGCCCGTCACATTATGTTGAACAGGCTGACATAATTCTCTTTTTATGGTTTATATGTGAAAGATCTGTTTTATTGTTGTTACTGTTCTTAAAACATTTTTACTCTCTGTCTAGAGTAAAATGGGAAAGATGAAAAGCAGCGAGGCCCAAAATGAAGAACATAATATTGCAGTCAAAATAGCTAGAAGAGGAAAAGAGAATATGAGAAAATAAGCAAGAACTAAGCAAACAGTTTTGCAGAGGTACTGGTGCTTATACAACAAATAAGATTTCAAATAAGCAAGTTTCATTACAAGAATCCTTTATTCATGTTCCAAAATAAGATTATGACACATATTATGTCACTGTGACTGGATTCTTAGAAAAACCAGTATCCTCTGGATCATGTCAAAAAAAAAGAGAGATAATAAACAGAATTCACGGAAACCAAAAGTCAAATTCCTATAAAGCCGGAATAAAACATCCCTAAAAGTATTAGAGATTGATTACTCTCCTAAAGAAAACGAGAATTCAGAAAGATAGGAAAAGTTAACAGGAAATATGGGTGGAAATAAAAACACAGGTCATGAGGGAAAAAAATCTTGATGATTCATGAGCAAGATGAACTATTTTATGGTTTGTTAAGATGTGGTTATAATTACATTAAAAGACTGAAAAGTTGAAGCTGACCGCTGGAGATTAACTACTTGTGTTGTATTGGGAAGATGCAGATCTGAAGAGTAAAACGAAAAGCATTGTAATCTATCAGTTGTTGAAAGATATGTAGGTTAGGAAAATGATATGCTGGTTGAACAGTTGCAGTTATTACTAGCTAAGTAACAACCCTATTTGGAAAAGCAGGCTGCTACAAGTCTAAGGGCCCGAACAGGAAAATTAGCCCAGTGAAGAAAGTAAATAAGAAAAAAATAAACTAAACACAAGAAATAATGAATAGAAAAATATAAGATATTTTAAGATGGGTAACATCATTAGAATTATGAGCCATGCCTGATGCTACTCGAAATATTGATGCGGCTAGGGCATCCTTTATAATTCTGGCGTGATAAATGGTCGAGGCGCACTGTATGATTTACGACCAAGGCCAGAGAAGCTAGTGACAGAATGGAGATTCAAGAGTGGGTACTTGGAATGTCGGTACACTAACAGGAAGATTGAGGGAGGTAGTGGACGTGGAGAGGCAGAAGATAGATGTCTTGTGTGTGCAGGAGACTAGAAGGAAAGGAAATGGAACTAGAGATAGGAAATGGATATAAGCCCTATTACAGCAGGTCACTAGAGGGAAGAAAGGGAATAGGGGTCATAACAGGTAATAACTGGAAGGAAAAAGTGGGAGAAGTAAAGAGATTAAATGATAGGCTTTTAAAGATCCCAATGATAATAGGGGATCAGATAATAAGTATAATTTCAGCATATGCCCCTCAGCCGTGTTGTCAAGAACAAGAAAAAGAATTATTTAGACAAGAGTTTGAGGCAGCTATTAGAACAGTGGAAGAGGAGGAGAAGCTAATCATAGTAGCAGACATGAAAGGCAAAGTGGGGAAGAGAAGAGATGGATATGAGGAGGTATATGGAGATAATTGGTTTGGAATTAAAAATGAGGATGGGAGTATTATTAGAGATGGCTCAGAGTTTTGTATTGGCATATAAGAACACCTGGTTTCAGAAGTTGGATAAGCATCTGATGAACTATGAAAGTGGAGGATTGGAAAGCGAAATAGATTACAATTTGGTTAGAGAAGAAAACAAAAATATTTGATAAACTGTAAAGTGATTTTGGGGAAGCATGTGTTCAACAATATAGATTGGTAGTGATGGATTTTAAAATGAGAAGAAGAAAACTCAAGAAGAGAAAGAGGAGATCTAGATTAAGGTTTGAGATCTTAAAGGTGAAAAGTGTGAGCAATTTAGGAGGATTGTAAGAGAAATGACTGAAAAGGTTGAACTTAGAGATTGTACAGGGTAAAAGAGTGTAAAATATTTGGGTTGGTATGAAAGAAATATTTGTAGGGAAAACAGAGGAATTGGTGGGAAAAACAGCAGATATGGTGTGTCGAAAGAAGAAAAGTGATGATGGGACAGAGGTCCAAGAATCAGTTAAAAGAAAATCAAAGACATTTAAGGACTAGATAGTAGGACAGGTACAGGGAGCAGAGGATGATGAAAAAGATTCTAGTAGGAAAGCGTTAAGAACAAACGAAGGAGAAAAGGATATCTATAAGATTTCAAACTTGTAGAAATGGCAAAGATAGGATTTTGGGCAACTGGTAGTCATCAGGGATAGAGGTGGGAATATATTGCATCGGGATGATGACATTACGAAGAGATGGAGAGAATATTTTGAGCAACTATTGAATAATGAAAAAGAAAGAGAGGAGCTGGGAGAAGAACAAAGGGTAGAGAGGGACCAGTGATAGGGATACGGAATACAGAAGTGAAGCGGGCATTGAGTAATATGAAAAATGGTAAAGCACTGGGTCCATCAGAGTTTCAAATTGAAATGGTCAAGACATTAGCAACAGAGGGTGAAGAATGAATGCTGGATTCACTGAGAGCAATATGGGAAGAGGAAATAATGCCTAAAGAATGGGAGGAGAGTCTAATGGTATCTATATTCAAGCATAAAGGTGACATCATGGAATGTGGTAGCTACAGGGGAATTAAACTAACAGAGCATGGTTGAAAAAAATTTTGAGAGGGTACTAGATGAGAGATTGAGAGAGATTGTAAGGATTGGGAAACAGCAGTATGGATTTATGAGGGGGAGAAGAACTGTGGATGCCATCTTTATAGTAAGGCAGTTACAGGAAAAGAGACTAGAGGGAAACCAAAAGCTCTTCTTTGCTTTTTGCAGATTCAGAGAAGGCATATGATAGAACACCAGGAGAAGTGATGTTGGGGTGCTTAAAGAAGAGGAAAATCCTGGAGAAGTTGGTTAGAATGGTCGAGATGATATACAAAAGAACAAGGACAGAAGTAATAACAGCTATTGGAGAACCAGAAACCTTTGAAGTTTGTGTTGGATTACACCAGGGGTCAGGATTAAGCCAGTTTTTATTTGAGTCGGTCTTGGATGTGTGAAGTGAATAGATCAGAATTGAAGATTTGTGGTAGTTACTGTATGCAGATGATTTAGTGATTACTGCTGAAAATGAGGATGAATTACAGTAAAGGAGTGTAGAGTAGCAAAAGACTTTGGAAAGGGTGGCTTGAGAGTAAATGTGGATAAGACTGAAGTTATGGTGAGCAGTAAGGAAGGTAGGGAGGATGTGAGGCTGAAGATTGAGAATAGGATAAAATCAGCATAGGGGAAGTGGAGGGAGGTAGCAGGAGTGGTATGTGATAAGAAACTGACAATCAAGATAAAAGTTAAGATCGATAGCACAGTAATAGGACCAGTGTTACTGTATGGATCGGAAACTTGAGCTTTAAGACGAAAAGAGGAAGCAAAGATTGAGAGAACAGAGATGAGAATGCTGAGGTAAATTATGGGAATATCACTGCTTGAAAAATTGGAAAATGATGAAATCAGAAGAATAGCAGACGTAGTAAAAAATTACAGAGGTGATAAAAGTATCACGACTGAGATGGTGTTGGCATGTGTTGAGGATGGATGTAGGGAATGGAATGAGGAGGGCTTAGGAGGAACCTGTTATGGGGGTTAAAGATCAAGAGGGAAGCAGGGAATTAGATATTAAGATAAGGTGAAGGATAATATGGAGATATAGAGGTTTGGTGGACGAGGATGCCTTTGATAAAAGGCATTGGAGAGGGTACATCAGGCAACCGACCCCTTAATGTAGGGATAATAGTGGAAAAGAAGTTAAAATAGAACTGCCATATGTAAACCATGAAGAAGGAATTTGGTAACTAAGGACCAAAGAACATTTAAGAAAGGGCTCTATATACTAATAACAGGAGCATTCTTAGATATCCATTTGTTAAGATTAGTGTAAATATACCTTACTACATAGGAAGACTGTGTGCTATAGAGCTAGATAACCTGATTTAGAAATGTTTCGGGTGTGAAAAATCTTGAAGAAATGGCTAAGATTGAAGCTAATATGGTTAAAGAAAATTATAGTACATACGGCTAAGAGGACAAGCCAGAGGAGAGTGATGCAGAAATAAATCTGGGACAAGAGTTTAATACAGAGAAAGCACTAGCCGTGACCAAAGTCAGAGAGTGAGAAAAAAGCAGCATCAAGCCACTAGCCAGTTTTGTATCGGACATGTTTCACACTTGTACATTGTAACGGCGTTTTCTTTTTCTTTATTGTATATATTGCTCTAGAGCTCTCTGTTAACAGAGCCTGTTTGAACCTGTTTTTATTGAATTGATTTCTTTGAATTTTTGTGACCTTCTTCCACTAAAACTGCTGTATAAAAACCTCACTGTCTGTTAAAATAAAGCTAGTTGCATTGGCTTCCTCTGTCAGTTATCACCTAACTGGCGACTGGCACATTAGTGACTAGCAGAGTTTCAGCTACCTCCCTCCTGCCCTCTCACTACTGTGCCCAACTTTTTGAAGATGCTGCCAACTAAACCTGACTCTTCGGCACACACCGCCTCCATGAAATTACTGCCCTTCATAATCGGAGAAGCGTTCACCTGGTTCCAGCATGCTGAAGTCCAGTTTCCCATCAAGGGCATGACTCGGTCAAGAACCAAAGCAGATTACGTTCTCATGGCAGTCCCTGGGGACACTTTCCCGGAAATCTCCGACTGAATGTGTGAGCAAGGGGACACCCCAATAATGTATGAGGCCCTCAAATCATACCACCTGGAGCAGTACTCGTCATTGCCAGCCTCCCGCATAGCTCAATTTTTTCAACCCTCCCAACAACCGTTGGGAGACCAAAAACTTAGCTCCCCCTCAGGGAAATTACCAGTATCGCTCGCCTGCAACCTGCCACAAACAGCTTTCCTCATGAAGTGAAACTACTTCGAGCCCTTTGGATACAGCACCTACCACACCTGTATGTGCTGTCAACCCCTATTTGCCTGTGAAGGACCTGATGACCAAATTTGATACCACTTCACCACCTTCTAGACCTCTATCAAAATTCCACTCTTGATGAAGTGGGCAACTATTCAACATCGACCGAAGCTGACGTGAAAGAGTAGGACACAGACACCTACCCCGTGTTCTGCCTGAGCGGCGATAAAGCTGCCCACCACGTACATATACCACTCCTCGCATACGCCCCAACCAACGACTTCTATAGTCCCTTGCTGACACCCATCGGCCGCATTTATGCTACTACCACTCCCAATTTGTGGCTGCTGCGAAGAAATGTGCGAATGGTTGTCAGTGGCCAAAAAACTTGTATGTAGGCCATCTCATGCAGCGGTAACCTTCCCTGTTACTAATCTTTTCTTTTTACATGATGTAGGTATGTGCATACAACGTTTGGTAGACACGGGTGCTTGCCGTTCTCTTTTGACAAGGCCACTCTCCAGGACATGACATAGCCTGTCTAAATTTGCCGATGTCCAACGGATCTGCGATACCCACGCACGGTTATGAATCCCTCACATTATCGTTTGGAGGCGCAAAATATATTTTGAGGTTTCTTGCTGCTGACGTCACATTGACAATCCTCGGTGCAGATATCCTCTCACATTTCCACCTCCTGGTCGATGTAGCTCACCGACAGTTAGCCAACACAGATTCGTACTCCTCAACACCTCTCCAACCTGCTCCTTCCGACCTCACTCTCTACATCAGCGCACCCACAGAAGCCCACGCCCACCTCTTCATATCGTACCCGGTTGATTTCTGTCCAGAACTTCAACAAACATCCCCGGTTCCCACCAAACACGCTGTTTATCACCATACCAAGACGATGAGGCCCTTAGTATTCGCTAGAATCAGGTGTCTGGCACCAGATTGTTTGGAGGCAGTTAAACAAACAATCGCCAAAAAGAAAAAAATGGTCATCCCCCTTACACAATGTTCTGAAGAAAGATGGCTCTCTGCCTCCAACATTGCCGAAGCGACCTCCTACTTGTACAAGGGAAGGTTTTCTTCACACTTGACCTACTGAAAGGGTATCATCAGGTGCCCATGAACCCAGAAGACATCCCCAAGACCGCCATCGCTACCCCCTTCGGTACATACACCTTCAACTACTCCTGTTTAGGCCTTTGTAATTCTGGGGCCACTTTTCAAGGTCTTATGGACGTCATCTTAGGGGACCTCCCCTTATGCGTATGTTATGTGGATGACATACTTGTGTTCTCTTCCTCCAAACAGGAACACCTCCATCATCTACGCATTGTGCTCGAACCCTACAACAGAACGGCCTTTCAGTCCGGTACAACAAGTGTGCCTTAATCGCAAACAAAGCATCATTCTTGTCGCACTGCATCACTCCCGAAGGAGTCCACCCACTCCCTCAGAAAGTAGCAGCCGTTCAGAACTTTCCCATGACCTCGACCATCAAAGCACTGCAAGAATTCCTGGCTAAGATCAACTATTATCACCGTTTCCTGCCAGCCATCACCTCCACTCTTGCCCACCTTTATGCCTCCCTCAAGGGCAAGCCAAAATACCTGAGGTGGGGTTCCCTTCAAGAAGCAACCTTCTGCAATGCAAAGAATGCCCTATCAACTGCTGCTGCTCTCACCTTTCCCATGCCACATGCCCCTCTCCTTCTCTCCACCGATGCCAGCGACGTCATTATTGGGGCAGTACTCGAGCAGGTGGTCAACGGCTCGCCCCACCCATTGGCCTTCATCAGTAGAAAATTGTCCAAGGCGGAATCCAGCTACTTTACCTTCAACCTAGAATTGCTGGAGGTGCACTTGGCTGTCCATTACTTTCGCCACTTCTTGGTAAGTATGCCCTTCATCATTCTCACTGACAACATGCCTCTGGTGCAAGCCTTTACTCAACAGTCCGACGCCTGGTCCGCCCGTCAACACTGACATCTCTCTACCGTTGCTGAATACAATTGTACCCTTCAACACATCCCTGGGAAAATGAATTCCATTGCCAATGCCCTGTCAAGAAACACTTTCACTATTCACCTGGGATTGGATTACAACATCTAAGCAGAAGCCCAATGAAAAGATCCAGAGTACCAAGCATGTAACACATACTGCACATTTCTCTGTTGGTAGGACGTCCCTCTCGACGACTCCAATGCCACCCTCCTCTGTGACATCAGTACTGGTAGACCTAAACCATGGATAACTTCTCCCATGTGCCAACAGGTGTTTGATTTCATTCATGTCCTTTCATATTCCTCGCACCATTCTACTGCACAGCTACTGAAGACGAAGGTCATTTGGCATGGCATTTCTAAGGATGCTAAGGATTGGATCCACGCCTGTATTTCATGCTAAACCTCAGGAAAAGGCACTTTTCCTCAGCCTCAGCAGCGTTTTGCCCACATTCACGTTGTCATAGGTCCCCTGACCACATCACAAGGACATCGTTATCTGTTTACCGCCATCAACCGCCATTCCCATGGAAACTGCAACGTCCGCCTTATGTACATCTACCTTACTCTCAGAATGAATAGCAAGATTTGGTATCCCTGAGCATATTATTTGTGACAGAGGTACCACTTTCACCTCTCATTTGGGGCCATTATTAGTAAATCTCCTGGAAATCACCCTTCATCAGACAGATGGTTTCAATCTATTAGAACCTAGATACTTGTCTACTGTAAGCTCTAGAGCCTTTAGCTATGTGGCCCCGAGACTATACAATAGTCTCCCCCGATACATCCGAATAATTGAAGATATTAAGGATTTCAAGAAGAAACTGAAGACTTTCTTATTCCGCGAGTGTTTTGACAGTGATGATCAAACAGCAAGCGAACAATAGGCATTGTGGAATGTTGAATGCTCTCAAATGAACATCCTAAAATTACCATGGAGGTCCTGTAGAGAGTAAGGTTCCCCTGCTGTACGGGACCAGATAAGCAGCCCTTAAAGTAAAGTAAAGTAAGTAACTGCATAAAACACTGGTGCCAAAGGAATGGTTGAAAATTTTCACCACACCCTCAAAGCAGCATTGATGTCCTGCTGCAAGGACTCCAACTGATTTACCCATCTTCCCTGGATATTTCAGCAGCTGAAATGGTGTATGGCGACTCGTTGGTCGTCCCTGCCGAATTAATTCCTTCTGCAACCTCCTCCGACAATCTCCAGTGCCTACTTCCCTTTGTGGGGAAATTTACTCCATGCCACCAGACTTACAAGCCCCCAACTAAGCAACACATACCAACATATCTGCACTCGGCATCGCACATTTTCCTGTGCAACAACACTAGCAAGCCACCACTAACCCCTTCTTACATGGGCCCTTTCCTTGTGATTCATCGTAAGACTCGTATGCCGAAAGCATTCCTAATCATCATGTGCGGCCAAGAAAACTGTGTCTCCATTGATTGCCTAAAGCCTGCATATCTCCTGCCAGATGACCCACCTACAGTACGCCAAGAACAAGGTGCCCTATTTCACATGAATGTCATTTTTATGGTGGAGCCATACACCGAAGGTGTTTCATACACGTACAATGTAATGGTATTCTTTTTTTTTTATTATTCTATATCTCACTCTAGACCTCTTGAATTGATGTTTCAATTTTTGTGAACTTCTTTTACTGGAACTGTTGTATAAAAAACTCGCTGTCTGTTGAAATAAAGTTAGTTACATTCGCCTCGTCTGTCAGTTATCACTGATCTGGCAACTCACACAGCTTCAAGCATTCCCCATTTAAGGGTACAATAGTTACAAGAAGGCTAGAAAAAAACTATCTCTTCAAGCATTGGGAGACAGCCATATCTGTTATATATGACAAACCCAGGAGTGAAGGAACCATTCAATTAAAAATTATTAGTGATATATTACATTACATTGTCCAGGGTAAGTGAGATAGATGTACTGGAGGTCTAACAAAATTAAGTAATGAAGTTAAACCATGAGGTTAAGTGTGACCAAATAACCAGCAGTGGCTAAGTCTGGGTTGCAGATATCACCAGATTCTGCAGCACAGCACCACTGGGAAAGATGCCGTTGATAGAGGAGACACTCAAGAGTAGCAGTGAATTTGATATGACCTATATTTGTAATGTTAGAAAAGGGGTGACAGGTTTATTCTTAGGAAGGTGGAGTTTGCTATAATATGTACAGTCAGTGGCACTACCATAGATAGAACTGGGCAATTAATAGGGGCACTGCTTACAGTTTTAAGCAGAGTAAGACTCCTCAGCAACCAAGGTAGCCAATTTACTTCTGAAATGATGAAGGAGGTGAGCCATCTAGGAAACACTAAGCAATGAACTGAATGAGAGATTCAATGGTGTACCCAAGTCCCAGTTGAAAAAGATGTACCAAGAAAGACAAATTGATTGGGACCCGTATTTAACAGATACTGTTTGTATATCGAGAAGTAACATTCAAGCTCTGGGTTCCGTGAGCTGATATTAACACTTTAATCAATCTGACAGAACTGTCAATGTCAAATCTTAGGCGGTTCGGTCGTCGTCGTCATCGTCAATAACTCGCACGAGTATTCAAATCTTTGAATCTTTATGTAATCTAAGTCGTCCTCCTCAAAATCTATATTTCCAAATTAAATCCGTGTTAGGCCCAGTTAAAATATTCTTTTATTTAATAGAGCTCTCAAAAGAAAAAGAGGGAAAGGGAGGAAGCATGATCTGCAAATAAATTGAAAAAAAGACACGAACACTCCTAGCAATCTAAACTATCACGTTATGATAAAGATATAGATATAAAATTCTATTACTCATAACCACACCAAGCATAGATAAAATAATATTTACTAATAAATGATACTTCTTCCAATAAGACAGTAAAGGAACCCAAAAGCATACACAATGATAATGTGATCCTGTTGCAGTCAATCAAAAAAATTCAATAGCTCAAGATTTTTGCTGCCATTTTAAACTAATCAACTAGAAATGTATACAAACAAACCTTCAGTTATGATAAAGATATAGATATAAAATTCTATTACTCATAACCACACCAAGCATAGATAAAATAATATTTACTAATAAATGATACTTCTTCCAATAAGACAGTAAAGGAACCCAAAAGCATACACAATGATAATGTGATCCTGTTGCAGTCAATCAAAAAAATTCAATAGCTCAAGATTTTTGCTGCCATTTTAAACTAATCAACTAGAAATGTATACAAACAAACCTTCAGTTATCCCAACAGTCTCTCTCTCTCTCTCTCTCTCTCTCTCTCTCTCTCTCTCTCTCTCTCTCTCTCTCTCTGAAGGATTTGACCAACCAAAACAAAACACAAATGTTACAAAGAACACAACAGAAAAATATATCCTTCTCATGGTTAGAACTTCACCGTCAGAATGAAGAATGTAACAAGGTGTCAATATTAACAATAACCTCAGCAACCAGCAGAAGTTTAAAGGTTTAAAGGCCACTCATGAATGGCAGCAGACGCAAGGGACAGTGACAATGACCTAGCTAGTAGGATAATGAACTATAGGCTCCCCAAAACCCCTCATCCTTAGCTCAGAAGGATGGCGAGGTTGCAGAAACTACAATAAACTATGGAGCTTGAGCGGGAATCAAACCCCACGTCAGCAGATTGCCAGGCAGAGACGTTTCCAATAGGCCCCCACAAGTTATATGAGTTACTGATGATATACAAAAGCATCTCGACCAGCAATCAAAGGAAGACTTCATTGGGTGAGCCCCAAATAGAAATGACAGTTTAGTAGCCAGACAAAGAAAGAATGAATTCTTAATAATATACCACTCGAGAAATAATTCAATTGGAAGTTGAGAAGCCATATACATATGTGGGTCATCAAAAGGTCAACTTCTGTACACTATTTACCAGAAGTGATGTAGAAGAAAATGAATGGATCAAATAGGTTCTGTGATGTTAAAGATTGACAGAATGCAGTGACCAATTTTGGCATTGGTCCAACAGTATATCTAAAGGTTTTTCATTAAAATGGACATAAACAACAGATATTGCAAACCACAACAAAAAACATCTAAGGAGGATATAGCTTTCACAATGCTAAGCAAATATTACCAGTCCAGGAGGATGCCATTAGGTCCGATGAACTCAGAAGGACTCATCAAGAGTGGTGAAGGTGTTAATGAGATCTATAAACACTGACCATCATCATGGGAAGATCACTAAAGGGAATCAAGGAACTATGCCGAAGAGTAAAGGAGTTAGAATAGAAGGTCCATAAAAAGGAAATAGCCATTAATTTAGTGATATTGATGAAGATACAGGATGCACCATCATTGAAGAATAACACAAAGGTGAGATTATTTCTAATTTTGATGGAATACAGTAGGAAGTTTGTGAACAACTACAATAACCTCGCTGACCATTTTATTGGCCAAGGAAAAAATGGATGATCAAACTTGGGAGAGTGAAAGAAATTTCAAAAGATATTTCATAAAAGAGCAGGCCCTAAAAAACATCGCTACTCTATGAATACAAGATTTCAATAAAACTTTGGCTATAAAGGCAGACGCATCAAGTGGTTGACTGTGAGGCATAGTCATACAAGAATTCAAACAATATATTTCCAATCACTTACACAACTAAGAAGCTCAATAAAAACTAGTACAATTATTGCCCCATTTTGATGGCATGCTGGACCATAATATCTGCAGTAGAAATTTCACCTGTACTTTTATGGAAGGAATTCCCTAGTACATACAGACCAAGGATCACTTGCTAATATCCAAGTTTTGAGTGAAGAGTATTCGTGGAGGGTACAACGTTGGAGCAGATTATCTTAGTAGATTAAGTTCAAATAATAAGAGTATACTAAATTGATAGTAATGTGTGTATGTTACTAGCTTCATTACTGTTATAAGAATTTTGCTTTATACTTTGAAAAATATGAGATCAACATGAAAAATGGAGTTGTATTGAAAGGATATGTATTATGTAAGCTAACTGTTTTCTATTATTAAACATAATTTCTGGTGATTCTCTTTATCATTATAGAAATTTGGAATAGGTTGTTATTTTTTTAAAGATGCATATCACTGGAAAGAAAAATACTTGTGATTATTTTATGATAATTATAAATATGTCAGTTCTGTTTTTGTTTTTCCAATAAAATTTGCCAAAAGATTTCTCATAATTGTCCTAATTTGTGATTGAGTTATTTTTCTATAATGTAAAACAATCTGTTAGATTCAATATTTTAATAAAAAAAAAAAAAGCTTGTTTTATTCTTGTGGAGTAGCGAGTTTCCCATTAGCAGTTATAAAGCGATTCCCTCACTGATCTCATCAGAAGACCTACATTTAGAGAGAAAAGTTATCAAACATTCATAGTATCAAAAGCATCACTAGTTTTAAACACTTTAGTAATCAGGAGCACTGAATAAGATTATGTTTGCTTAACCCTTTCAGTGCCAACCACTCGAGTAAACATTTCACCCTTAACAATTCTTCTTCACCCAGGGGGTTAACTACTGCACTGTAATTGTTCAGTTGCTACTTTCCTCTTGGTAAGGGTAGAAGAGACTCTTTAGCTATGGTAATCAGCTCTTCTAGGAGCAGGACACTCTAAAGTCAAACAATTGTTCTCTATTCTTGGGTAGTACCATAGCCTCTGTACCATGGTCTTCCACTGTCTTGGGTTAGAGTTCTCTTGCTTGAAGGTACACTCAGGCACACTATTTTATCTAAATTCTCTTCTTGTTTTGTTAAAGTTTTTATAGTTTATTTAGGAAATATTTATTTTAATGTTGTTACTGTTCTTGAAATGTTTTATTTTTCCTTGTTTCCTTTTCTCACTGGGCTATTTTCCCTGTTGGGGCCCCGGGGCTTATAGCATTTTGCTTTTCTAACTAGGGTTGTAGCTTAGCAAGCAATAATAATAATAATAATAATAATAATAATAATAATAATAATAACCACCAAGCCCTTCATGGATACCCAGAAATTGTAACAAAACTATTTTTTGCAAGCACTCTGGAGCCGCAAGTTTTTTTATACTAGAAAGCTAATCTAGCTTCATTTTTTGTTGAAAGAAATTGAGCTATCTTTCATTACAATAGAATTTCCCTGAATATATAAAAAGGTGGAAAGAATCAAGTAATGTACAGCCTAGAATTAGATTTTGGGACAATGCTTTTACTTAATTAATTTGAAGACAAAAACTATTAGAGGTAGGAGTTGATATTTAATGTCATCATTTAGCTGAATAGATTTTCTTTCCATTAATATATAGTTTCATATAATATATATATATATATATATATATATATATATATATATATAATATATATATATATATATATATATATATATATATATATATATATATATATATATATATATATATATTTATATATATATATATATATATATATATATTATACTTCTAAATGACAAATGTCAGGATGCCAGATAACTTTCAATCAATCAATCAATCAATCTAAATGACAAATTAAAACCCAGAAAACTTTCGTAAGTAAAAGTGAAACTACGTAAGCAAGTAATTTAACTCAAATGATTGTAGTGACTTGAATCTTTATGTTGGAGAGTTAATTTAGATTTATTTATAAATCTTATATTATTTAGTTAAACAAATTAGCTTTCTATTAGCATATAGTTCTACATATTTTGTAAATATTCTATAAGTTTAAACAATAAAAAAGTAAAGAATGAATCTCATCTGGGTTTTTTTTAAATGACCACGAGAATACGTTAAGAAAATATATATAACAGAAATGGCTATGATGTCTTTATACTTTACATTAGATTTTATTTTGATCTCATTTTTCAGACCAGTAAAATTATAATAATTCATAGTCAGATAAACATTCCCGTAAAACATGAATTATACAATTATGGAAAAAAAAAATGTGATAATGACGAAGTTTTGGAAGTGTTACGAAAGTGGTACTTACAAGAGTATGGTGTACCGCACATTTTCACACACATTCATACACTGTACCGGTATTTCTGTTTTTATATATATCGTTCCCCCTCGCACTGATAACAACCTGTTTAAGCCTGCCTGTTAATGAATGATTTTCAAAATTTTTGTGACGTTCCTGCTCAGAACAACTTGTATATAAATCCATGATCCGGTGATAAAAGTTAGTTGCATTCACCTCTCTTCTCAGCTATCACCTAACGGAACACCCGCAAAATTGGTGACCACCGGAGGAATCTCTTACTCCCACCTTCCCTCTTATTGATGTGCCTTACTGTTTGAAGATGCTGCCCAACGAACCTGCTTCTTTTACACATGCAACTTCAATGAAACTGCCACCCTACACGAGCAGAGAAGCATTTACCTGGTTCCAGTGTGCCGAAGTTCAGTTTCACATCAAGGCATGTCTCACTCAAGCACCAATCTCCGATTGGCTTGGAAAACAAGGGGACACCCAAATAATGTATGACGCCCTTAAAACATACCTCCTGGAGCAGTAATCGCCGTCACCAGCCATCCGTATACCCAACCTTATTCAGCTCTCAACAACTGTTGCTGGAACAGAAGGCTTCCATCGCCATCAGGCGACTCTCCTCGTGAGGCGAACGTACTTCGTGCCCAAAGATCTTAACCGAACCTGTACTTGCTGCCATACTCGATGTCGATATTTTGCCAATGAAGGACCTGATGACCAAAGTCGACGACCTTATAGACAGCCAATATAGACCTTAAAGACCTCCATCAGTGCCTCCACTCCTGACGAAGTGGCAAGTATTCAACATCAAACAAAGCTGGCATGTATGTAGTAGGACACAAACAGACTCCCAGTGACGTGCAAGAGCGGCCACCCACCACCCACCGCTCACTCACACCCTAACCAATGACCTCCATAGCCACTTACTGGCGCACATCGGCCGCAGTTATGCTGCTACCACTCCAAATCCAGGGCTGCTACAAAGAAATGTAAGAACTGTTCTTAGTGCCCAAAAACATGCAAGTAGGCCATCATTTGTGGCAGTGGCCTTCCCTGTCACTAATCTTTTCTTTTTATGTGATGCAGGTATGGGTGTGTATATTTTTGGTAGACATGGGTGCTTGCCTTTCTCTTCTCCCAAGGCAACTCTGCAGGACACGACGTAGTCTGTCTAAATCTGCCAACGTCCGCCTGGTAGCTGCCAACGGATCTGCGATACACACCTATGGTTACGAGAATCTCACATTATCATTTGGAAGCACCAAATATTACTGGTAGCTTCTCGTTGCTGACGTCACATTATCAATCCTCGGCACAGATTTCCTCTCACATTACCACCTACTGGCTGATGTCACTCACCGAGGGCTAGTCAATGCAGACTTACTTGTCGACACATCTCTAACCAGCACCCTCCGACCTCACTCTCCAGAACAGCGCACCCACGGAGGCCTACACCCACCTGCTCACGTCAAACCCTGAAGTCTTCGGTCCAGAACTTTGCCAAATGCCCACAGTTCATGCTAAACAAAGTATTTATCACAATATCAAGACAATGGGGCCCCCAGAGTTCACCAGATTCAGGCATCTCGCACCAGATTGTTTGGCAGCTGCTAAACAAACGTTTGCCGAAAAGGAAGAATTGGGCCTTTGCCAAAAGGCCTCAACCCCATGGTCGTCGCCTTGCGCATCATCCCGAAGGAGCATGGATCCCTACACCGTTGTGGGTATTACAGGCGTCAAAACATGGATTACTAACCCCTCCCAAACATCCCCGACTTGGCCTCTTACTTTCACAAAGTGAATGTTTTCTCTGTGCTCGACCTTCTAAAAGGGTATTATCAGGTGCCCTGAACCCAGAAGACATCCCCAAGACCACCATCACCACCCGCTTAAGTACTTACACCTTCAATTTACTCCTGTTTTGGCCTTCGTGTAACTGGGGCTACTTTTCAACGCCTCATGGATGCCATCTTAGGAGACCTCCCCTTCTGTGTATATTTTGTGGATGATACACTTGTGCTTTCTTCCTTCTAAGAGGTACACCTCTATCACATATGCATCGTGCTCGACCGCCGATAACAGAACGGCCTTGTAGTCTGGTACGATAAGTGTAGGCTACCTTTGGCGCTAACAAAGTATCATACTTAGGATGCCACATCACTCCTGAAGGAGTCCACCGTGTATTTCAGATCAAACCTTATTCCTCGGTGAACTAGGAATAATTACTATTGACCCTTTCATTATACAACCTTGTGTTATGCTCAATTCACTCCATATATCCTTATATGGTTTACAATTTTCCTCATTTCCACTTAAGTCCCTACCTGTCATTAAACTCTGTAAAACCTTGCTAAGTATTGGGTCCTTCATGGTATTGTGTGCAATATCCTTTGCTGTAATGGGTACATCATATATCATACCGAAACTACCAATATACTGTCTTCATACTCTTCTGGTGCTTTGTCTACTGGAAATTTATATAAAGCCTCTGCATAACCCATCTTTGATGTAAGACGATATTCAATATCATAATGATATTCTGCTGACGTAATTGCCTAACGTTGTAGTCTTGCAGCTACCAATGTAGGTAAACTTGCTTTTAGACCCAATATTGCTAATAGAGGTTTATGATCTTTAACAAGCGTGAACTTTTTTCTTTCATAAAGATACATATGAAATTTCTTAACTCCTTACACTAATGCTAAACCTTCTTTTTGGGCTCAAGCCATGTCGTCCTGATGGAAGGTTCCTATTGGTAGCTTTCTAAGGGATATTTGACTACAGTGATATTCCCAGAGAATTGACCTTTAGGTCTCCAGAATTCTAACTCCTGGCGCGAATATCCTTAAAATTTCTTTTAAGGATATCGCATAATATCAGGGGACGTATATCTTGATACGACACATGGCAATCTTCACCCCGAATAATATTTTCGTTTCGAGGGGGAAGAGTGGTGAAACTGAAGGGGAGCCGTTATCAAGGTTACCCTTCCTCCCGTACTATTATGAGTATCCAAGATGGCGCTCATTCCTATTTCTGTAGCGATTTCACACGGTGGTTTTTTATCGTTATTGAGAGGAATTATAATGCAATCTCCAGCTTCTTCTGCCTCTGGAAAGTTGAGTATTTATTCTTTACAGTGTATAATTTTTAGCTCCTGCATCACAGTGAAATTAGTGTAATTTAATGTGTTATGGAGCTTGGCCGGTCACCGAAGGTGCCATGGGCTCTGTCGTTCGATATGCATGCGTTATTTAGTTAGCAGAACGACATTCCCGGTTGTAATAGCATTAATAGATTATGAAAGCTATTTAAGCACAATGAAACTAGTAAATATATATTTATGCATACAAATTTCCTCTTCCTTATGTCGATCGTATAGGTTAGAGTTTCGGCGATTTATATAACCGAGATCTCACCCTGCGCTAGGCTACCTAGCCTATGGGCTTTAATATACTTTCATACATTATCCCCGTTTACCCTCGTGTATCGTTTTATCAATTCAACGGGAGATAGTATACCTCCTAGAATTAGTTATATAACTCGATGCTTGTCTCCTGTGGAGATTTAAGGGTAATCCCTCCAGACTGCTTCATCCGACTGAAGCAGGAGCCAGCGTTGAAAGAGGAGACGGAACCCTAGGAGGTCATGGTATTCGACCACGATAAGGCACAGGCTCTCTTGTCGAGTAGCCTGAAGAAAGTAGGCTACACGAACTTGAAAGTGTCCGCCTTGAGCAAGAAGCATCCTACCTTTCTTGCTCCTGCTTCAATAGCCTTCCCCTTTACGTCAAAGGCTTTTAAAGCCATTTCCAAGGCATTGGAGGCAGGCAAACCAAGCCCTACACTAGAAGAGTGTAGACCTCTGTCGTTAGCCCTGCCCATGCAGGACAAGGAAGGGAAAGAAGTCCACCTAACCTTCTCAGTAGGGAAGTTGGATGCAGATATCACTGGACGACAGTTCAGCGAGAATCTCCCGAAACTGTCAGACTTTCACTTGCGTAGGGAGCAAGAGACGAAGAAGAGACTTGCGGCATCCCTATCCCTACAGAACTGCATGGAGATGTGTGCAGGCCAAAAGAGCACCCCAGACATGAACATGGTCATGGCCAAAATGCACATGGCCACCTTAGTAAAGGGCCTGTACGCCTTTATGAAGAATAGGAGAGCATGTAGAAAGTTCGTGTTTGCTGCGGCAACAGTGAAAAACGAACCCAGAAAGCGGATAGCTTCCAATATCTGGGGTAAAGACCTCTTCCCAAATGAAGTGGTCAAGGAAGTAGTTGATAGAGCCGCCACGGAGAATAGGAACCTTCTCCAGAAGTGGGGTATTTCATCAAAGCATAAGTCTTCCTCAGATGCGGGTCCCTAACCTAAGAGGAATACCAAGAAACCCAGACTACCCTCTCGACCTGCCTAACAACATCTCACAGTCACCATGACTGCGTTGCCCCAAGTGATTGCTCAACCACAAACCACATTCCAGGTGTGGTCTCAACAGCTGGTTGCCCAGTCACCAGCATTCAACCCCGGGTTCGAGAAGCAAACCACTTGTCCTCCGGACAATCGAAGCAATGAGATGCTTCAGGTAGGAGGGAAGCTCCAACAATTTCAGGATCATTGGACCTTCGATCCTTGGGCCCACAGCCTAAACAAGAACAGACTTGGATGGAGCTGGAGCAAGCCTCCACCATCATATCCTCAATTCTTCCAACACTCCAGCCCCTCATTGGAAGAATATACCCTAGAACTCTTGAGCAAACGGGTAATATGGAGAGCAAAGTCCATCAAATTCCAGGGAAGGCTATTTTGTGTTCCCAAGAAGGACTCGGAAAAACTCAGAGTCATTCTGGACTTGTCGCCACTCAACAAGTCCATCGAGAACAGCAAGTTCAGGATGTTAACCCTTCAGCACATAAGGACCCTATTACCAAAAGGGGCGTACACAGTCTCAATAGATCTGGCAGATGCTTACTGGCATATCCCAGTCAACCCCCCCCCCCCTCTCCTCCTACCTAGGATTCAAGCTACAGAAGAAAAAGTATGTCTTCAGAGCCATGCCCTTCGGACTAAACATAGCCCCAAGGATCTTCACGAAACTTGTAGACACAGTCGTTCAACAACTACGCCTAGAAGGTGTTCAGGTAGCAGCGTACCTGGATGACTGGCTGGTGTGGGCAGCATCCAAGATGGCTTGTCTGCAAGCATCCAATTCAAGATCAACTTCAAGAAGTCTCGACTCTCTCCAGCTCAGGAGTTTCAATGGTTGGGAATCCATTTGAACTTGAAGTCACACCGCCTTTCCATTCCCCCAGGGAAGATCAGAGAGATTGCGGGGTCTGTCAAGAGACTACTGAAATCCGACAGGATCTCAAGACACCAACAGGAAAGAGTACTGGGCTCTCTCCAGTTTGCAGCAGTAACAGACCCAGTGCTAAGAGCACAGCTGAAAGATGCGTCAGGAGTCTGGAGAAGATATGCATCAAACGCACGAAGAGATCTAAAAAGACCGATACCGACCTTACTATGATCACTTTTCAAGCCATGGTCGAAGGCCAAGAACCTAAAGAGGACTGTACCCTTACAGCCACCTCCACCATCGGTAACCATCCACACGGATATTTCGACGGAAGGATGGAGAGCTCACTCCCATCAAAGGAAAGTCCAAGGGACTTGGTCTTCTCTGTTCAAGACCTTTCACATCAACATTTTGGAGGCCATGGTAGTCGTCTTGACATTGAAAAAACTCTCCCCCTTACAGATCAGCCCACATCAGGCTGATCTTGGACAGCGAAGTGATAATGAGATGTCTGAACCAACAAGGCTCGAGATCCCCCATATCAACCATGTGATATTGGCCATCTTTCGTCTAGCGGAAAAGAAGAGATGGCACTTATCAGCAGTTCACCTTCAAGGGTTCCGCAATGTGACAGCGGACGCTCCATCCAGTCTCAAGCCGATAAAGTCAGAATGGTCCCTAGACGCAGACTCATTCTCCTTCATCTTGCAACAAGTCCCGGAACTGCAAATCGACCTCTTAGCAACAAGCGACAACAAGAAACTACCTCGATATGTAGCCCCATACGAGGACCCTCTAGCGGAGGCGACGGACGCCATGTCCCTCGATTGGAACAAATGGACCGGGATTTACCTGTTCCCTCCGAACAATCTCCTGCTGAAAGTTCTCAACAGGCTGAGATCCTTCCGAGGAACGGCAGCTCTAGTGGCTCCCAAGTGGTTCCCTCTGATAATGGAACTGAAGCTGAGGCTGGTCCCTCTACCGAACCCAGCACTATCTCAACTGGTTCAGAAGTAGACTGTCTTCGCTTCATCATAGAGAACCCAAAACCTTCATCTCATGATTTTCTAGCCTTAGCGGTTAAGAAAAGATTTGGGATCTCAAAAGGCAGTATAGACTTCTTAGAAGAATACAAGTCCAAGTCAACCAGAAGACAATATGAATCATCTTGGAAAAAGTGGGTTGCTTTCGTTAAAGCAAAGGGACCGAAAGAAATCTCAATAAACTTTTGTCTGTCCTTCTTTATCCACCTTCATGAACAAGGTCTGGCAGCCAACACGATAACTACGTGTAAGTCGGCCCTGACTAGACCTCTTCTATACGCCTTCCAAGTGGACCTGACGAACGAACTCTTTAACAAGATCCCGAAGGCATGTGCTAGACTTAGGCCTGCAGCTCCTCCAAAGCCCATTTCATGGTCCTTGGACAAGGTTCTACATTATGCTTCAACCGTGAGCAATGAAGGATCTAACCCACAAAGTTATTTTCCTGTTCGCTAGAGCCTTAGGGGCAAGAGTTAGTGAAATAGTGGCCCTATCTTTTTGGGAGAGATAGCCATGTCGTCCTGATAGACCCGCCCTCCTTTTCCATAGAAAGGGCTTAGGCAAGATCCCTCCTGATACTACTATATCTGTGGCACCATGCTCAATGCTACAAGGAATGAGCGCCATCTTGGATACTCGTAATAGTACGGGCTCCCCTTCAGTTTCGCCACTCTTCCCCCTTGAAACTAAATCGCTATTCGGGGTGAAGATTACCATGTATTGTATCAAGATATACGTCCCCTGATATCATGCGATATCCTTAAGAGAAACTTTAAGGATATTCGCGCCAGGAGTTAGAATTCTGGAGACCTAAAGGTCAATTCTCTGGGAATATCACTGTAGCCAAATATCCCTTAGAAAGCTACCAATAGGAACCTTCCATCAGAATGACATGGCCATCTCACCCAAAAATAGATTTTTCGCTTCGCTTCAAAATCTGTTTTTTCTATTATATAATAATTCCTTCCTGCCTTGTTCTATACTCTAGAAGCAAATGCAATTAGTTTTTCTGTCCCATCTGGCATTACATAAGATAACAGTGAACCTAAACCCATGATTGATGCATCACAAACTAGTTTAACTGGTAAATACATTTGATAATGTACTAAAAATGTAGGTGATATTATTTCCTGCTTCATCTCTGAGAAGGCAGCAGCTGTTCAGAACTTCCCCACACCCTAGACCGTCAAAAACTGCAAGAATTCTTGGGAATGAGCAACTATTATCACCTTTTTCTGCCAACCATAGCTGCACTCTTGCCCCTCTATGCCTCCCTCAAGGGTGAGCCAAAAGACCTGAAGTGGGGTCCCCTTCAAGAAGCAGCCTTGTGCAACACAAAGAATGCCCTATTAACAACTGCTACTCTCACTTTCCTCATGCCACATACCCCTCTGCTTCTCTCCCCCGATGCCAGCAATGTTGCTATTGGTGCTGTACTCAAGCAGGTAGTCAATGGCTCACCTCGCCGCCTTCTTCAGTAGAAAACTATCCAAGTCTGAATCCGGCTATTCTACTTTTGACCGAGAATTGCTGGCGGTGCATTTGGCTGTCCGTCATTTTCACCACTTCTTAGGAGGTACACCCTTCTTCATTCACACAGACAACATGCCTCTGGTGCACCCCTTTACTCGAAAGTCCGACGTCTGGTCCGTTCGTCAACGCCGAGATCTCTCCCACCGTGACTGAATACAATTGTACCTTTCAACATATCCCTGGGAAAATGAATCCTGTTGCCGATGACCTGTTAAGAAACACATTGGCTTTCATTCACCTGGAATTGGATTACAACGCCTTGGCAGAAACCCAACGAATAGATCCAGAGTACCAAGCATGTAGGATATCCTACATATCCCTCCATAGGGTAGACATCGCACTCGATGACGCCAACGTCACTCTCCTTTGTGACGTCAGTACTGGTAGACCTCGAACATGGATACCGGCTCCCATGCGCTGACAGGTGTTTAATTTCATTCATAGCCTTTCACATCCTTTGCACCAATCTACTGCACAGCTACTAAAGACAAAGTTCATTTGGCATGGCATTAGTAAGGATGCTAAGGATTGGGTCTGCGTCTGTACTTCATGCCAACTTACACAGGACCTTTCCTCGTGATCCATCAAACAACAAAGTTGTTCTTACTTACTATTCATGGCAAAGAAGACTAGGTCTCCACTGATCACCTTAAACCTCTGTATCTCCTGCAAGATGACCCGCCTACAGTGTGCCTCTCCAGAGCAGGGTGCCCTATTTCACATGCTTGTCAATTTTAGGGGCGAAGCCTTGTACCGCACATGTTTCACACACGCTCGTACAATGTAACAGTATTTCTATATTTTGTATATATCACTCCCCTCACATTGATAACAACCAGTTTAAGCCTGACTTTTCATGAATAATTTTGTTTCAATTTTTCTGACCTTGCTTGAAATGACTTGTTTATAAACGCCTTATCCGTTGAAATAAAATTAGTTGCATTCATCTCGCCTCTCAGTTATCACCTAACGGCACTTCCACATAATGGTGATGGCAAAAATATGTATATTTTTACAATATTTCATGATGATTAACATGAAATGAAGAACGAAAATCTCAAGTTTTTTGTAATTGATCGCAAGATTACATTAGCAAATAATTGGCTTTGTAGACTTTAATTTTCAAAATAAAGTTTAGCTTGGTTTCATTTTACAACTTCCAAAAATCATTTAAATTCTTACATCTATGATAAAATACCTAAAACTTTAAAATAAAGGAAAAATCTAGTAAAGACGTTGCGATAAAAAAAGTAAATAAAGAAAAATAATATATATATATATATATATATATATATATATATATATATATATATAAATTTCTACCTCATACTTGGGATTGAACGCTAGCCCCTTCTAATGAAAGGCCAGGTCGAAACCAACCATGCCACGAGAGGCCATAAAAGGAAGTCGGAACCTGACGCTAACTAGCTGTCCGAGGATTTACCTGGCGAGACATCAGTCTCTTACCAGCGAGTTTTACCCGATTTCCCCGGCCCACCACGTGGCACAATTGGTAGTAATTCATTCAAATTACCCCTAATGAGTCAATATGGATAAATATCAACACAACATCGTGTTCAAATAGAAATAAATTTCTACCTCATACTTGGGATCGAACGCTAGCCCCTTCTAATGAAAGGCCAGGTCGAAACCAACCATGCCACGAGAGGCCATAAAAGGAAGTCGGAACCTGACGCTAACTAGCTGTCCGAGGATTTACCTGGCGAGACATCAGTCTCTTACCAGCGAGTTTTACCCGATTTCCCCGGCCCACCACGTGACACAATTGGTAGTAATTCATTCAAATTACCCCTAATGAGTCAATATGAATAAATATCAACACAACATCGTGTTCAAATAGAAATAAATTTCTACCTCATACTTGGGATCGAACGCTAGCCCCTTCTAATGAAAGGCCAGGTCGAAACCAACCATGCCACGAGAGGCCATAAAAGGAAGTCGGAACCTGACGCTAACTAGCTGTCCGAGGATTTACCTGGCGAGACATCAGTCTCTTACCAGCGAGTTTTACCCGATTTCCCCGGCCCACCACGTGACACAATTGGTAGTAATTCATTCAAATTACCCCTAATGAGTCAATATGGATAAATATCAACACAACATCGTGTTCAAATAGAAATAAATTTCTACCTCATACTTGGGATCGAACGCTAGCCCCTTCTAATGAAAGGCCAGGTCGAAACCAAGACTTCCTTTTATGGCCTCTCGTGGCATGGTTGGTTTCGACCTGGCCTTTCATTAGAAGGGGCTAGCGTTCGATCCCAAGTATGAGGTAGAAATTTATTTCTATTTGAACACGATGTTGTGTTGATATTTATCCATATATATATATATATATATATATATATATATATATATATATATATATATAAATATATACATATACATATATATAAATATACATATATATATATATATATATATATATATATATATATATATATATATATATATATATATATATATGTATACATATATATATATATATGTATATACATATATATGCATATATATGCATATATATATATATATATATATATATATATATATATACATATATATATATATATATATATATATACATATATATATATATATACATATTTATGCATATATATATATATATATATATATATATATATATATATATATATAATCTTACAATGTTGGACTAGTGTAGAGTAAATAAGTTAATCAGGTATTTTATTCATGTTTTTTTATGTGCATTGAATAGTTTCTCTCATGTAGATATAAGATAAGTATATAATTTTCATAAGACTTTTGTCGTTAATTTCATTGTATTTTTCATTCAAGTCAGTATGCGTAAATTTAGGTTAATTTTGAAAAATTAACTTTTTATTTCACGTATTTTTGTTACAAAGTCTTACATAATCTGTTTAAGAGTGTAATATGACCATACGAGATATGAACAAGGGCTTATGTAAATCTTTTCATATATTTTTGTGAGGTATTGCATCATGTTTTTTAAAAAATACACAATTATTATATTTGCCACGTGTTTTCGAAGGTTCTCGAAAACACCAGCGTTAAATTTTATCATTTTTTATTTCCGAGGACAAAGGTGGGCGGAGCTAGCTGAGAGAGAGTCGTCTCGTTGTTGCGTTGGTATTTGTCTGAGAGTTGCCTGAAAGCAATTTTTATCTAGTTGATAACCTTACGCCATTAGGCCAGCCCCTAAGCTTCCAGATCTCGGACCTAGAATAATCGAGAAGTTCCTAAGTTCATATATAGGAGCCCCAGGGCTGCATAGCAGCAGAAGAGAAACAGCCATCCTGTGAAAGAGCCAAAATTCCTTCTTTCTCTCTGGTACCCATAGTGTGTCTTCTCCAAAGGGATTTTATACCCCAGCGTATATCGTCACTGAGGATTTGCCAGAAATTTAAATTTATTGTGTTGTGGTGAGTGTTGGTATTGTGTAAATTTTTGTAACTGGTCCTGTGCAAGTAAGAAACGTGAAGTATATTTGTATCGTTACCTGGTTAACTTCACATGAACTGAATACTTAAGTTTATCTGTTTCTTTATGTAATCTCTTTAATAAGTGTCGAGACTAATTAATTGTGTAAAACTTAATTTCAAGTGAAACAAGTGCTTGTATAATTTTCATAAGTATTATTTCTTTTGTCTTAGTCTAAGGTTTCGTTCATATTCAATTTCAAGTCAAGTGATTAAGTGATTATATAATTTTCAGACAGTAGCATTATTTTCTTAATCTAGGTATTGTTCAAACTCAATATTTTGAGTAATTTATTTTCTTATGTAAATTCTTCAAAAGTGTTGTGATTTGTATAAAATATATTTATTTTTGAAAAGAGTGTATTATTTCAATCATAAGTGTTTATTTCAGTGCTCACTCGTGTCCCAGTTTAAAAATCGTAGTAAGAGGTGGTTTTGAATAATTCTTAATAATAATTACCTAGTGTTGTTTTGAGTGTACTTAAGAAACCTTTAGATATTCTGTGTATTATTATATTGCTGCTGTCTGGGAGTTATACACTATAATCGTCTCAGAGCTCGGGTATTAATATTTTCAAGTGTAACAGATTTAATGAAAAACAAGCAAGTCAGCTTGGAACTCGAGAGTCGTCTCCCCTTTAAAAGGTTGATCGCCTTAAAGGCCTGGTTCTTTAGTAGGTAGGCCTTAAGGCAATCCATAGAGCAAAGAGAAGGGTCCTCTTGAAGTGAGACAATCTTCCAAGGCCCCAGCCTTTCGTGGAAATTTAATTTTTCGCTAAGAATGCAGGATCTTGGTAAAGATTTACTTTTACCAATTCCGAGAATTCAATGTGGCCATCATCCCTTAAAAGGGCCACAATCTCGCTGACTCTAGCACTAGAAGTCATAGCAAGCAAAAAGATAGACTTCCGATGAAGATACCTCAGAAAAGTAGAGGTGTTATTTATCTAGGAGATAAAGTGCAAGACTTTATCCAACCACCAAGAGATAGCCTTGGTAGGAGCATTAGAATTCAATTTAGCAGAGGCCTTCAGGATCTTATTGAACAGCTTGCTATTAAGTTCAATATCAAAGGTATAGGCAATGGGTCTAGTTGGTGCTGACATTCATAAGGTAATAGTTGTAGAGGCCAAATCTTGATCATGCAAGGAGATAAAGAAAGAAGTACCAAAGTCCATGGAACAGGGCTGATTACTTTACACAAATGTAACCCATATTTTCAGGAAGAGAAATATTGTCGTTTCATGTTGTTGGACTTGTACTCTTCTATGAAATCAATTCTCTCCTTTGCAAATCCAAACATTCTTTGAGCCATGAGGGCGAGAAAATCATGAGCTTAAGGGTTTTTGCTATCCAAGAGGAAGCGAAGACAGTCTTCTTTTGAACATTCTGGGACAGCACTGGAGATGGTAGAGGGACCTGGAGAGGTTTGAGTTCCAGAACAAGATGATACCAATTGCTCTTGGGCCACTTGAGAACTCCTAGAGCTGCTTTCCCCTTGAAAGTCCACAGTTTGTTCAGGACTTTCATTAAGAGGCTAAAAGGTGGAAATAGGTAGATGTGAGGCCACTGGTTCCAATCCTAAGACATTGTATCCGCCCTTATCGATTGCGGATCTAAGTTTGGTGCTACATGCCGGGGAAGCTTCTTGTTGAAGCTTGTCACAAAGAGATCGATTTGCAGTTCTGGGATTTGCTCTAGTATGAAACAGAATGATATTGCATCCAGAGACCATTCTGTTTCCAGAGGCTTGGATCTTGACAGGGCATTCATATTTGCGAAATAGTCAACATCTGGAACTTGTCGTTCAGAAAGAATTTGTTTAGTGGAGACAAGTCCAGGATAGATCAAAGAGTGTTCGAATCTTTCTTGGGTATGAAGAATAGCTGCCCTTGAAAGTTCAAGGATTTTGTGCAACGGATGACTCCCTTGAGGGGAAGATCCTGTGCATAATCCTTCAAAATTGGGGTTGTGGGTTGGAAGAACCTCCTGAACTGGGGAGGTTTCAGTCTCCATTTCCAGTCTAGTCCGTTTGAGACTATGCTGTGATCCCAGGCATCAAATTCCCATCGATCCCTGAACAGGCGAAGTCGTCCCCCTACCGAGCTCCTCATTGTTGGTGTGAAGGACCAGCGTCTTTTACCATCTTTCCTCTACTTCCTTGCCTCTAGATTGACTGCCTTTTCCAGACCTTACCCTGCTACTGGTGCCCTTCTTTTGAGCCCTGTTGGGGGCTGGAGACTGTGGTACATGCTGCTGGGAAACTGTGTATACAGCCTAAGGGATGGCAGCAACTGAGGCTGTCACAACAGGAAAGGATTTCCTTCCCTTAAAGTGACGTCTGGGCTTTTTGCCCTTGGGTTGACATCTTTCACTAGAGAAAAATTTCCGTTTAGAGGATATACCCCACTTGTCTACAAGGCTCTTATTCTCCTAAGCCGCTTTGTCCATGACTTCCTTAACCAATTTCTCGGGGAAGAGATCTTTCCCCAAGATATTGGAGTCGATCAGTTCTCTAGGTTCATACCTGATTGTAGCAGCAGCTATTACATGTTCTCTACATGCTCTCCTAGCTAGGAAGAAAGCATAGAGATCATTATGAATTATGGCTAGGCGAGTCTTTGCTAAGACAGGGAAGAGATCAGATTTGGAATAGTTTTCAATAAGCATCTCTAGATGAGATTGGAAGGATAAAGAGGCATGTAGTCTCTCTTTGGCTTCCAATTCTTCTCTTAAAAGGATTTGTGAAATCTAGGCAGTTTTTCATTAAACTGCTTGCCTCTGATGTCTTTATCTAGTTTTCCGACAGTAAAGGTATGTTGGACATCCTCCCAACTGTCCGAATAAAAAAGAAGGGCTAGAGAGACAGGTTTGCACTCATCTAGCACTGGGAATGGTCTAACCTCCACTACTGCTTTCTTTACAGCCTCTAAATTTTTGGAGGTGAAAGGGAAGACAGTATCCTTGAGGGCTACAAAGGTGGCCTGGTTCCTGCCAAAAGCAGAAAGTTTGGTATTACTGAATTCGGCCTTCTTCAGCTCCTTAACCAAAAGAGACTGAGCCTTGCTACGGTTCAGGATGATTGTTTCCTCAGGGATCGTATCATCCCTAATTTACGCTTCCGAGTTAAGCCTTGCGTAGTAGTAAGGATAACTATCGATTGATGGGAAGAATTCCAAGTCTGATACTGGCTTGGAACCCAAACCCTCTCCGATATGGAGGTACCCTTCACTTAAGGCCATATGCTCAGCATAACGCCAAGGCTTCAAACCTGCACATTCTGGTAGGCTCAAAGCTGGGGGAGCCTTAGAAACGGGTGTCTTTTATAAAGATTCTATCCTCCCTATGCGGTCCGCTTGAGAACGTTCCTGTTTTGTGGTTAGGTTTTCCATGAAAGCTTTCATGGACACCGTAAGTTCCGAATTACTAGGAAACAAAGGTTTGTCTAACGTAGGAACAGGGGTGGAGGTGTATCCTGGGTCTTGAGCAGTAGGGATAGGTGATCAAACTAAAGAGGCACTGGGAACTGTACTCACCTGATGTACATCCAAAGACTCTTCAGGGGCTTCCAGGGTTGGCAGGATCCTCTCCCTCTCTGACAACCCAGAAGGAGTTGTTGATATGTTGTCGGTAGACAGGCTTATGACTTGCAGAGCATCCCAAACTTCATAGTCAGTATTATCTCTGGTACCGGCGGGAATTGAACCATCGGTGACTGGTGACCAAACACAGAGGTCACCTCAGCCTTGGGAAAGAGAAGTTCCTTAAGTTCCAGGAAAGGAAGATAAGGGGTACCTTGTTGTGAGCTCTTCTGGAAACCTCCTACCTTCATATTATCAGCGATGTAAAAAAAAGAAAAAATTTAAATGAGTACACATCATTAAATATTATATCTTCATAAAATTAAGTAAACATATCTGTATGTTTAATAGAAAAAAAAACCTAACCTAAATATACCTATCACCTAAATATGGCTAAGATTACAAGTAATCAAGACACATTCCGAACAGCTCAGAAATCAATGGGGATTTATGAAGCAAACTTTTTGACAGTGCAGTAGGAATATGGAGGAAAGGTTCACATCAAAAGGACACCAGAACCTCCAGAGTAGGTCTTTTGACAACCTAAAAAGGCATGTTCACTCATCATACTGTCTAGACCAGCAACAGATGCCCCCAAGGCGGCAGCAGCTGGGTTGAGGGGGCCACCAATTTAAGTAGCCAAGATAAAGACTGACCTGTCAATACTACAGGCATGTCGGCACAAAGCGGCAGAGGCATTGTAAAGTCAACAGGAAGAGAGTGAACAATCCCATAGGGAAGGGTCAACACTCAGGGGAAGTACAGGAATGAAAGGCAACTAAAAGGGGAACCTGCCAAGATCTGATCATTATCAATAACTTATGAAAAGGGGGGGGTTTAGTCCTTAAGATAATGAGAGCCGTACAAGACGGCCAGGATGCTAAGAATTGGAAATTCAAAGGATGCCCTGACAACCAGGCGGTATACGACCGGTCAACTCCAGAGGACAATGTCCCTCACATATGAGAGAGGATAGGAAAGAGCAGATGACTAGTCTTGGGCTGCAGCTGATGGGGCAGAGAGAAAGACCCATGGCCAGCACACAGCCAGTGCTAGAAGACCTTAGGCTGACAAGACTGGAAGCAGAGACAGAAGGCGACACCTCTGCCTAGATAGGCTAACCAGGCAAGGGAGTCAAGACTCCACAAAAAGAGGGACATAGCACAAGAAGGGAAACTGCAGACACAGAACAGGCAACTGCCAAGGTGGCAGAGGAGGACCCCAAAGGGTATTAACTCTACTCCTAGATAGGATTAGGCCATAGGGAGAACTGTCTAGGCAAGCCTAGCTTACCTAGCAGGTGAGAGAAAACTCAAAAGTTAGGGTAAGATGACTAGACAAGAGGAACATAGTTCCTATTGCAGCCGGGTTATGGCCTAACTAGGAAGGGGAGGGGCAGAGAAAACACCCAAGGGTGGTCTCTAAGGTGGCAAAAAGATTTAGTCCAGGGAAGGAGAAAATCTCGCCTACCTAGGGCCAAGAAAAATAGCCTACAAGGTATCCTGTCCAAGGATGGAGACGAAGCGTACTTCTGCCGCCATGGGACTAGACAGGGATGGGTACAAAGTTCCACAGCAAGTAGTCACACTAACAGGCACTAAGATAAGGGAAAAAGGGGTGGTAGTGGGAGACTCAGAAATTGGTGAGGCAGCATGACAGGAAGACCCAACTGCGACATTAGAGCAGGAATAGTGTTCCAAGGAGTCTGCAGTGATAGGGCACAGAGGACAAGTCTTCACAACCAGGCATAGCCTACCAAAGACTAAGAGGGAAGCCTAAGAATGGTTAAGGCGACACAAGGGGTCTACCTGTCAGCATTCCAATGAGTAAACATAAATAGACACAGGGAATAAGTTCCCAAGACCTGTGCTGCCTTACACACATATAGGCTGAGTGGAAAGTGAAATCAGTCACCCTAGGACAACTGAAAACACTATCCAACTCCCAGAGGGACCTTCAAGACTGCAGCTCCCCGCCGTGACAAGTCGACAGGATGGGCGGATAGACACCCTGACCAAACCAGAAAGGTTAGGTGATAGAAGGGGATGGTGCGTAAGTGAAAAATCTATCAAGCATGGCCGCCAGCTGGGGTAATGAGCTAGCCTAAGTAAATGCTGATAAAAAAAGACACAAGAAACACCAAAAAAAGGGAGGTGGATACCCATAATCATACCACACTGTAAAAGAATAATGTAAAACATATTCCTATAATAATATGACTAAATAAATAAGCATTTCTGAGCGATTTGGTAACATGGTGTAATGGCGCTGACCGCATGCCGGCCACAAATCAATAAAAGCATATAAATCTAAAAATACACGGGGTGCAGAAGCGAAATTCTCCAACACACAAAAAGGTTACTCAACTTAGTCGATGAGGAAGAAGCTGAAACATCTATGATCGAAAATCGCTCAAAAAGCAAAGTAAAACAGGCAGGAACTCCCTAAGCAATTGTCAAAGATGACGCTGCAAAGAGGGAATGGTTTAACAGGAAACCTGTTAGTTGTAGCACACTGAGATCGGGAGTTGTAACGGCTCACTTACCCACGTATCCTACCATCTACCTTATCCTTTGAGACAAGGTTGACTCTATTCGGGGAAGGATAACCATGGCTTGTTATTAACACGTCCCTGATTTATACATGATATCTCTCGGGATATTCACTCAGGAGGTCAAAATTCTGTTGATACCTCTAAGGTAAAATTTCTCTGTTATATCACTCACAAAAATATCCACAGCAGAAGCTGTCGATAAGGAACTTCCATCAAGATGACATGGCTCGAGCCCAAATATATATATATATATATATATATATATATATATATATAAAGCATATGAAAATTAATCAATAGGCAACAATTAACAATGAACCAGTGTCTCTGCCCTTTAATCATGATCCTCCAGGATTTATTTTCCCTCCCACTTCAGAGGGACCTAGCAATTGTTTGAAGGGGTAGGATTATGTCAACCAGGCCAGCCAATCGGGACTACGGTCTACCAAAAAGCCAAAGCAAAGTCCTTCAAAAAGAGGTCAACCGTGATTAGTCCATACAAAATGGGAAAAAAGAACGTTAATAGAAGTTAGATAACAAGCAGCTGGCTGACGAGGACATACTGAACAATACCTCTGCTCGGAGTGGTATCTCTTAAACCAGTCATGCTGGACACAGAGAGTAATTTTGCAAATAGAGCACGGAAGGTCATGTTTCACTAAATTCCCTTCCTGAAACAAATGACATTATTTGCTGCATGTTCCTCCCTACTTTTCTTTTGTATGGTTTCCCAGCCTCAACTGATCTAGACGATCATTAACGGTCCTGTGGGAATTGGAAGGTATAAAGACATCCTTGTTGTCTTCTTCAGCAGGTGTTACAAGAGAACCAGCAGTCATTGCAAGAGAAGAATGAGAAAGAGGATTATCTGTTCTTGCATACACAGGTAATGAAAGGGCATGGGGCATCATTGGGCCAATATGAAGGCACATGTCTAGTTTATAATAGAAAAGAGAATTAGCAATCAATTCGGGCAAATCAATAAGGGAAATATTTTTCAATCGCACTTTGAGTAGAGGGCAAAATCATTCTAAAGGGAAAGAGGAAGCAAGTATAAATCCACCTTTGTCCAGAAGATTGACCTTCTTACAAACAAATAATAATTTATTACCTGGTCAAATAGGGCCACACTACACCATATAGTTCTTGCACTGCTTCACAACTTGTGGTGTCTCTATAGTTATTTCCCTATAGGTGAAATTTCACCCACCCCAATGTTTGACCTCCACTTATGGATGAACGCATCAGTGCTGGCTTTGCATGCATTCATAATCGGGCTGATTAGCCTTATATTTTGCCAGCAGATGACGAAGGTGTTATCTTTGCTCATGAACACCATCTCTCCATGACACAAGCACCAATTTTTTGCCTTTCCATTCAGGGAGTTCAGTGCACCTCTCCCAAAATAGAGATTGTCACTACAGTGAGTCTTATTCTCAGACAGCTTTTACAAAACACCAACATAAAAATAAAGATTATCCATGAAAATATTACAACCCTTACCTAAGTGCTAATTCAATAGCTTGAAAATAATGTAACACGGGGACTAAGAAACACCATGGTCTATGATGAAGTCAAGGACATAACCCAGCCAGACCTAGTACAGAAAGGTAGATTTTATGCAATACCCTCCTGGTTTCATTAGGTTATAAAACTTGATTGAGTGGCCCACTTTCGTCCTCAAAATTCTTTCTTCAAGTTTTAAATGGTGTTTTCAGATTAAAAGACATTTCTCATGGATGTACTACTTGATGGGCCGAATGATAATTTACTTGTTACTATTATCCTTTGACATGGGCTGCCAATTGAACTTGAGGATGCACTTCGCAAATGCTTCATAGTGTGTGTGTGACATCACTGTCAAGAAAGCCACTACCATATATGTTTTATTTCTAGCCCATAACATCCTTAATTGGCGCAAGCCAACAATCCCCATCCACATTACGATGTCTAATCATTTTGTAATGTTTATTACACTGCAACCACTCCATGTTTATGTCAACTCCTACATCTCATTCATGTATTCGGCGTAATCATTCATTTCTTCCCTGAGGTATACAAGAAACTTACTGAAAAAAAAAAATAATGATCGAAAGAAGCCAAAAGGAGTGATTGGGATGGGCTCGGTCATTCCCTGGGCACCAATGAAGGTATGTGTAAGTGTGGGTGCCGGATCTTCAACCCACCTCTCCTTATCTTCCAGACTCAGTTTAGGTAGACAAAGACAGGGGATGGTGAGTAAGAGATTGAACCATTTCGGCCCCTCGTTTGTCTCCATCAATGCCTTAAATGACTTAATCCAGCAGGATCACCTGCTGACAAAGTAATGAGGTCTTGAAAACCCCATCTTTTTCATTTAATTTCTTCCTCCCCATCACTGTACCATTCATCCTATTTAACATATACATCGCTCACCAAATTATTCATCACAGGGTTTTGTCTTGATCACCTTCATAATCATCTGCAGTATCTGACTCACTCGGTTCATAATTACTATCAATCTCGGCATCAATATCAATAGCATTTTCATCAGAATACTTTTATTTGTTACTCTCCTCTTTTTTCTCCCTTTCTCCCTCATCAGACAAGAATTCCGCTGTCACCTCTTCACTGTCATCGACGTCACGTTCAACCTCCATAATATGGCTAAATTTTAGTGAGAGTTAGTTTGATATCTTCATAAATGTTTAACATATACATAAAATATTTTTTGAAGGCAACCCTTTTTTTATGGCACCACTCCAAAATCCAGACTTGTTGCTACACCTTTGCCATTAGGTATAGTGCCAAAATATCCTTTAGTAATAGAGCATAAGACTATAAAAACTCTTCAAGAATAAACCCTGAAAGTTTTAGCAAAAACTTTTGAAAAATAATGGAGATAAACACGACAGAATGGATAAAAGAATAGCACCTTAGGGAAACTGGGTCCCAGTATGCGCTTGTCTCATGCTGTTAACTTTCCCTCCCATTCTAATGCCTCTCAACCACCGACACGGCCGCTGATACCCAGAGCAGCACTAACTACGCTGAATATAATTGGCGTGATTTTTCTTTTTCTTTTTCATAACTGGACGTAAAATACGCACAAGGCCACTTAATGGGATCATTTGCCTATAGAGGGATACAGAAATATACATGCTTATGCATATAAATATACACTTACTCCTTATCATGTTCCTTGTTCCTCAGGACGAAATAATCTTGGATTGATTTATTTAGCTCCACCACCTACATCGAAAGAGAGAGAAAAAAAAAGAGTTAATAAAAACTCAAGGGTTACACTAGCCTGCTATGATTTATGCTAAATAAAAAATACAAAATGGAAATTCAGGATAATGAATTATTCATTCGGAAGTGTGACTAGTTTTTAATGTATGATACATGATCTATGTAATGGAGAACGAGAATATATAATATACGGATTATCTCATTCTTGTCATCATTAATATCAAACATGCTTGTATTAAGATTATAATTGACTAAAACAAATTTTCAACCAAGGATTTTCTTTTAAAAATAAGCACTTTTAAGCAAAATATCAAAATAAGAAGTCATTTAAGCAATGATATTTCTTGAATTATCAGAACGTGATCTCTATGCAATCTTATCTTGATAACAAGGACATGGAAAGGGGACAGGGGTCAGGAATTTTACTCTCCTTTTGCGAGCAAGGAAGGGTGTGTTAATTAAATACACTAAAGGCAGAAAAATGAGAATAGTCAAGATATAAATTTTTCAGGTTTCCCCCAGTTTATTTGTTAACTTGTTTTTTTTTTTTTTTTTCTTCTTCTTTTTACTTCCATACTCTAGGATTTTAGGGTTTTTTTCCCCATAGCTATATTATGTTTTATAACAATGCATATCATTAAGTAATACCTTGTATTGGAAGGAGGATACAAAGGTGATGGATTCAATACAGGCACATATCTTTATTGGTTCTTTGAGCATTGTGATGTCTTGTTACATGGTTTGTGTACATCTAGAGTTATTCGTATATTTACTAGATAATAAGGATACCCATATTGAGTAAAAAAAAAATCTTATGATATCACGTTTGGATTTATAGGTTGTGTTAGTGTTTGGTTATAGTTGAGTGAGAAGTTTAGTGTTAAGTTCATTAGATTATAGATTAATGACAATAATTAGCTTCATTGATTTAGGTAGGTATTTTCATATTTTCCCTGTATCAAACATGGGTGTAATAGCTGATCTATGAAATTAGTATTAAGGCCAGTTTGGAGTATTATTGAAGATAAACTTAAGTTTACAATAAGTAAATATATTTGAACCTATGTGTGTTGAGGTAGTTGTCCAGTCGTTTGAGCAAAAGCAATTTGAACGATGCCATTTTGAGCGAAGTTAATTTGAGCAAAGTGAAAAGCTTGTTATTTTGAGCAATGCCTATTGAGCAATGACAGTGTGTGCGAATTTCTACCTGATAAATTTAACACAATTTGAGCAGTCATTTTGAGCGACAATTTGAATGAAGTCAAATTCATAACATTTAACATGAAAACAAATCTCGGGAGAAAGATCACAAACTCTAGATTTCTTATTAAAAATTACTCAGATAAGCATAGATTACAAATATATTTCCATTTTTGTGTACATTATTTCTATGAACAAAAAAAAATACAGTTTAAAATTAAAACAAAATCCAAGGAGAAAGATAATAAGTTCTAAACCTTTTTTATTCAAAATATAAGAAAGGTGTCTTAGGTAAGTAGTAATTTCTAAATCTTTTCTAGATTAGATTATGCTTTTAATTCTTCTTTCTAAGTTCTTGTATTTTCTTTTCTAACGTGACGGTTCTTCTGAAATTATGCCAAAATACTAAGTCCTTTGTAGGCTCTCTTCTCTTCTTAAAGCTTCTATTAGAGGCCAAACTGTAGGGTGACTACAAAATATACTGCCTCCAAAAGCAGTGTATCATCCCAGAAAGAAATTATTTGTTCGAGGGAGATCTAATTGAACCCAGCTAAAATCATTCCAAGAGGACAACGGAATTTTGTGTCTTCTTTTACGGTTGTTTGCCATTGGACGGCCGATATAGTTATCGTTATCTTCAATGTAATAAGAAATGATGTCAAGGTCTTCAAGATTTTTCAATTATGTACGGCTTGCAACCTTCTTATAACATCATATGTAGGGAGGAATTCTGTATAGAATTGAGTTCGCCTCCTTGAAGCTCCATTTAGCATTTCAAAATTCTTTTTTGGGCTCAAGCCATGATGTCCTGATGGAAGGTTCCTTTAGTAGCTTCCCAAGGGTATATATGACTACAGTGATATTCCCAGAGAATCAAACCAAAGGTTTCACAAAATTCTAACTTCTGGCGCGAGTACCCTTAAGATTTACTCTCAAGGATATCGTATATAATCAGGGGACGTATTCTTGACACGCCACATGGCACTCTGCACCCCGAATAGCCTTTACGCTTCGAGGGGGATACGTGACAGAATTAGAAGGGTAACCGCATTAGAGGTTACCCTGGTTCCCCTACTACTATCATATCACAACCACGCCAATTCCCTCTGGCGGTCATTCCTTGTAACGTTGAGCATGTTGCTACAGATACAGTAGTTCAGGGGAGGAAACTGTGAAGATCTTTTCATAGAAAAGAAGGGTGGGTCCATCAAGACGTCATGGCTATCTCACCCAAAAATAGATTTTTCACTTCACTCAAAATCCGTTTTTTGGGCTCAAGCCATGACGTCCTGATGGAAGCATACCAGAGAATTAATGTACCTATGGATTTTCATCAGTGCCTTAACCTTGGGACAATATTTCTATGGCCATAAGGCCCAATTGAGACAAATGACGTTACCGTTATCTGTCATTATCCCTGCAGGGAAGTGTCATTTTTAGACGTTAGAAAAGGGGCCTCAAGGTAGCATATATTGTATGAACAAACATAAGTATAGACTGAGAATACAAACGGTCTCAAGGATTGTATATATTACGGAACCAATATCAGTGTCCCCATCCATTGTTTGTAAGCATACAATGATATGAGAAATACTTACATGAGTAAGTCAAGGAACTCTGGCATCTCAAACATGCAATTGTCAGGCGAATTAGGACGCAACTGCATTTTATTTTCAAATTTCAGCTCTTTTCAAGATATAATTTCTTCATCATTTACATAAAAGTATCTATAATTTGCATGAAAATATATGTGATTACAAAAGATTGATTGATAGAAAATATTGTTATTTATAAAAAATGCAACATACTTCATATTTACAATATACATTTTAGACTTTTTTAATCGTGGTCGCTCTCTTCCCTCGACACATTCTTTGGGGTGTCCAGGCTGGAGGATGTGACCATCAGTTCCATTGCAGCAGACGCAACGTTGGGGGTCGAGATGCTCGAGATGCTTGGGGATGGCAGCGAGGGCAACATATCCAAGGCAGCAGAAAATCGGGAAACAGGAGTATTTGGCGAGGTGGTGCAGGCAGGTGCTGGAGATGGGAAGTTATATGATGGCGTTGCAATATGTGGCGTCCAAACTTACTGCTGTGGGGGGAGTGGTTGCAGATTTTGATGTGGTGGGACTGGCTGTTGTTGTGAGATGTAAAATAATGCTTGCTGTTGCTAGTATGGTTGTTGCACGAACTGTTGTTACTGGTACTGTATTGGCTGGTAAGGTTATTGCTGGAATGTTGCCTTCATTGTAGGAGGAGACACCGCTACTGCCTGGATTCCCTCTGGTTGTTGTTGCCCCTGTAGAGCTTGTCATTGTGTTGTCCCTATCAGAGTAGTTAGGATTTGCCCGAGATTTTGGATGGAAGATGTCCCTTCAGGAGGTTCCTCCCGGGCTGCGACCATCTCCAGTATCTTCTCGAACAAAACCTTGAGGTTCACGGGGGACACTCTTCTCAGTTGTGAACACAGGTATGTTGCGAAGTCCTGGATCTCGGCCTTAGGTCCTTCAACCTCCTTCTTATGCGTCAGCATATTGGCCATCTGCAGGAGCTCCTTGATGGCGTTTCTGGATCCCGTCTGCTCATCTGTTGCAGTGGAGGCTACAGCCTCTGATTGCTGGCTCATCCTCTTCAGGTTTCTTCTCCTGATGATTGATGCAGCAGACAAACCAGATATCTCACTTGAGGTTACATCGAAATTATGTCTGAAATGGCCCTTTGCGAGGTAGGAGAGAACCTGTCACTCGATAGTGTGTTCTCATGGGCTATATGCCCCCAAGAAACACCCAGGTAGTCATGACTTCTTCCTCTTGTGGTGTCCTCCTTGCTGGGGCACCACTCTTGCTCTCCTTCCTCTCTATTTTCCCAAAATCTGCCCTTTTCTTATCAAACAACTTCCTCACTTGTAGGAAAGTAGAGTTGTGAAAGGTTGCCGCAAGTTTTGTCCACAAGGTCTCCTTCAGTCTGGGATTGTACCACTGCTTGTTCCGCTTGTCGTAGAGAGGTGGATGATTCTTAACAAATTCAGCAATCTCAGAAATTTGGGCATCTGTGAAGGGCTAGTCTGGTATTTTCCTCTTGCTGGGCCGATACTGTTTTTTTGTGATTGTTGTAGTCCACTAGGTCTTGCTACAGGTTCTTCTTCTACAACAGGATCATCAGCAGACTCTGTCTCCTGCACCACCAGAGAAGGAGGCATCTCCGGTTCCTTGAGCTTAGGCTGGGGCTGCTGGGACTACTTGGACTACTTTGTGGTCTGGTGAGGAATTTTAAAGGTAGTAGTAGTATTTCTGTATGTGCTGAGCTATGAATGATTGATGCTGGGCCTAGAGACCCTTTATATGCCACCCACGCACCACTATCAACCAATCAGCGTTCGGTATTTCAGGCCCGCCCCAAGCTCAAACCAATCAGCATTCAAAACGTTGTCAAAACAACATTATCTTGGATGACCTCTCCAGACATCGTCGGCTTTATGCAGCTGCTCACCGGGAGGGGTAAACACACCTCGCTAAAGGTCGCAAGGCATCGTGACTTGCGCATGGTGGCATGAAAGTGCACGAACACAGGCAACATCCTATGAGGTGTGTGTACAACGTCGCAAAACCTATGTTGCGATGTGGCACGAGATCATCCACCTCAGACAATGCCGCGACAAAACTTATACACATTTTAAAAACCTGGCAACATCATTGCATTTTACAATTTTCTTGTGAGGGCCTGTCACGAGCTGCACGAGCTGCCGCTAGGTGTTGTTGCAACATATCGCAACAAAAAAGTGTGTAAGTGTCAACCTGGCGGTAGTCTCTATAGTTGGAAGTAATTACTATACTTTGAAATAATTATTATTAGCGTAATTTTTTCTTATGATTATTACAAATATCATAGATTTGATATTTGTGCATCATATTTTAGCTTTATTTTGTTTGATAGAGATTTCAATGTAAGAAAAAAATTAAGTTTTTGAAATACACGTTGTAGTTGCCAATTAATAAATTTCAAACAAAATCCTCTGAAATTTGTTCCATCAGTTTTGACGCTGATTGTGTGTGAAAAAAAAACTCATGAAATTGTAAGCACAACTCAAAACTTTAGCTGATCACTATAAGGCAATAAAATATTGATTTTCACGATGCCTAAGCACCTACAATATGCAAAACATCACAAAGGATAAAGCTTTGTCAGACCACTCACGGCATGTAAACTAGGTGAAAGATCGGTGCTGACCGATTTACGTATCCTGCACATGTGCTGCTGGTATCCATTTTCTGTCTCATTCATGAGTAGGCCTAGACTCAGCATTTGCCTGTACTCAGATGCAAGTCTAGTTTTCTTTGGATAATGCTGAGATTTTTAGCTAATATTTCCTCAGAATAAATATTGGATGACGCACCAAGTGTGTCATTGGTGCACTTATGGTTACATAAACGGATGACACCACAGTATATTTTCGAATCTTCAGAGGGTTAAGCTGTGTTTTTCATAATATTTTCATTTAGTAAAATACCTGGGTAATAGCTGATCTATAGAATTAGTATTAATTTCAGTTTAGAATATCATTGAAAGGGAAACTGTAAGTTAAATAAAATAGAAAATAAGTATAAAATTTTATTTGATTCTGATCCATACTCCACAGTGCCAAAATCACATAACAGTATTAATAGATATCCAATTGCTAAAATTAGTACAAATGCTTGGCTGTTTTTTTAAGGATTTGTAACACAAATACAGTCGTACCCTAGCATTCCAAGGGGCCAGGTAACAGATATACCAGCTAATGCCTTAAGTATGCAGACTATTGGTGTCCCCACCCAATAAGTCTATTCATTACTCTTACCAAGTCACCACTATCTTTGCACAGTTGACTCACCTACCAAGCTATCACTGTTTGTGAGGTCAGTTCACCACCTATAGCAAACTTCAAAACAGCAGTGAGATCATTAAAGAAGAATTACCAAAGCTGAAAGATTTATTTTGCTTTGACAATTCTTCCCATGCCAACTCATTGCCATTTTGAGGTCTACTATAAGGTGATGAATTGACAACATTAAAAGAGATCTAGCAACGTAATATAGTGAAACTGTTACTGTAGTGTATATCACTGTATTCTGTATAGTACTAGATTAAGGTTGACTTCTGTTTCTATTTGAGTAGCCTATAAGTTATCTACTGTATGTTACTCATATGAATCACTTAATAGACTTGTTAACAGAAAACTTTATTATTTTCTCAACATGTGATTTCCCCTTGAAAAGACTATCTCAAAACTTATATTGTTTGGTTCCCTATTATTTTGTTTTCTTGGCAGATATAGAGGCGAAAATTTGCACACAAGACAAAGGTAGTCATTACCAAACCAAATGTTCGTTAACTTTTAATGGTTAACAAATAGAGAAAATGTACTAAAGAAAATAGGTTGAAGAATCATATCTGCATGTATTACCTTACGGTGAAGGAGACTGTTCTATATACCGTCATCACCATTATGGAAATGGGCTAAAAATAAAATAATCAGAAGTGAGACTGGAATGAAATAATTAATTCCTACTCTTTAGATGTTGATGCAATTCTATGACTTTCATTAGCAAAGCGTAGATATTATTACAGGTCTTTAATTATAAGTAAATATTCATAAGGAGAGCAAAGATCAGTTTTCAATTAAGTGTCAAATATATTTATTTAAACAAAACTTCCTTAGTGGGGGCGAATTATACACTTAATCATGTTACTGTACAACTGTGTAGCAACTTTTTTCATTGTACAAATCAATCCAATCTAATGGAAATTTCTCAGGCTTGCCTCATTTTACAGATATAGAAGTACTGATGAAAGATATGACCTAATACAAAAAAAATCTAGAAAATAAATATATTTTGTCTCCGAAAGGCCCCTTGAAGCATGATGTCCATTGGCTATGCTATTTGTACCACTAGAATGATCCGGCACTTTATGATGCTAGATAGTACAACCTACGATCTAATTCTTGGAAATGTTGGATGTATAGAGTATCCAACTGAGCTGGCTAAAGTTAATGCTGCGATAGTTGAGAAGGCTGTAGGAAGAGAATACCAAATCTGGAACAAGATGTTAATAACGAGACAGCAACAGCCATGACCAGAGCCCAAGTACTTGTACAGCTTGAGATATGCAGCATCAAGCAACCAGTAGTAGCTTCAAGCATTCTGCATGTAAGAGGAAAGCAACTAGAAGAAGCTCAGCAGATTATTTACTCCTAATTTCTATAACTCTCATATTATCTAAAGGTATTTCAGGATATGCTAATAAAACATTTGAATTGATTTACTAAAAGTATTTTTTTTCTGAGTTCGGTTCATAAATCTATAGAAAATATTTTGGTCATAAAGTCTTTATGATTGGTCTTAACTTTAGTGTTGTTTTCAAACTTAAACAGATGAAAATTGATAAACCATTTCTGTGCATTATATATCATTTTTTAACTAATGAACTCCAAAGAGTGGCTATTGATGGGTGTCATAATAAATAAAGATATGAAATCCCATCTCTAGAGCATTAATGTGAGGTTGCTGAACCTTTTCTAATATATTTATTGAAGATTAGTGCATAGTGCAAATTATGTCGAGTGAATGAACCCTGATGAAATTTAAAACATGATCATTAATAAGTCTAGAATATTGGATCCCACGGATCTTTTTATTTGAAATTCTAGGTTATGATTCTTGATTGTAAATTCACTTTTCAGAAACATATCTAGTCTCTCTTTTCCACAATTTGTAGAAAATCTTTCATTATTTTTAATGACCTGAGATTACTAGTGGAACTGATTAGCCTTATATCTCCAGTAATGACAGTAGTGAATTTTACTACAAGGTATCCAGAGGCAGTGGCACTATCAATGAGGGAAACTGAGTAAAGAACTGGGGCGCTACTCGAAATTTTAAAAGGTAAGAATCCCCCAGGATATGCTCAGCAACTAAAGTACTTAATTTTCACATGAAATGGGGAAGATTGTGTAATGGGGAAGGATGTGAGTTGCTAGTGGCATTAAGTAGCTGTTCCTAACACTTTACAACCAAAAATACAATTTATTATTCGAAATGACCAATAGTGTGCTGAAGCCCACGTTGAAGAATGTGTGTTAAGAGAGACAAAATAATTCGGGTCCACAAGTACAAGAGTACTGCAGTCAACCACAGGATTTTTACCATTCAAGTTGTTATATGGAAGACCAGTGACAGGATTGATGCTAATTCTGAAGAATTGTGGAGTGGAGACTTTGAAGATGATGTACCATACAATTACCAGTGTGTTGAAGCTGAGTGTATTGCCTTAAAGAAATTTGTTGACTAACCAGAGAGATTTAGCCCGAAGCACAAGTACATCAGAAGTATCATTACAACAAGAAGGTCAGGAAACAACAGATGAAGGTAGAACAGAGAGAGTTATTACTGTTACCAACAGAAGCAAATAATCTTTTGTTGCTATAGAGGGGACCGTATGAAGTCAATGAAGTGATTAATCATATTGAATACAAGTTGCCTTTTAGCGGATAATTGAATATTCTTCATATAAATATCCTGATGTTCTATAAGAAGAGGGAAGAAAATTAAGCAGGAACAAGACTGTGAAAAATATAGATGCCTAAATGAGACCATCATCAAGAAGAAAGCAGATAATGGCAAGGTAATTCAAGATGATGGCTGGCTAGAGCTTCTACAACAAGAGATGAGAAGCATAGAGATGATAATAGCAAAATCCAGGGCAAGCAGCAGAAGAAGCAAGCATTACAGCTACTTAAAGGATGCCAAGACTTTTTAATCAGTAACCCAGGTAAAACTTTGTCGGGTAAACGACAGGGCAGCCAGTTAGAATGAAAATATACCCTTTACCATATGTTAATAGGGATTTGATTAAAAAATATTTTGAGATGTTTGACATAGGAATCATCAAAAGGATGACTTCCACATACTGTTCATCACTGATAATGTTGAAGATATGAGATGAATCCATTATATTCTGCGGTGATTATTGTTGCTTGAATTCAGAGACCAAGTTTAGCAATAAGCTAATGGTAGATTCAGAGGCTGTGATCGGATAACTTTGAATTGACAAGTTCTTCCTCATAGTTAAATAAGCGGTATTACAGTTCCCAATTGAAGAAACATTCAAGGAGAAGACAGCTTTTACAGTATCAAGTAGATATTGCCAGTTCAGGAGGATGTTTTTAGGCTAATAAACTTAGAAGCAACATTCAACAGCCAAGAATGTTGACCATTTTACAAATTATGTAATGACTCTAATCGTATCCTAGAAAAAAAAACACGTCAAGCAACTCAGGAACCTATTCTAAAGAGTGATAAAATCAGGACTGAGTTTATGACATTCCTTAGACACAAAATCAGCAAAACTTATGAGAATTCCAGATGTATCACCAAAAGCGAGATCAGGCTTCAAATTAGCGGTATACATCAGAACATTTGTCATTTTATGATATTAGCTTTCTTGCTGTTTTTTTTTCTTTTTTTTTCTTTTTTTTTTTAATGACGTAGCTTCTTCCGTTAATTATGAATCGGATTCCTAAGATTTCGATTCCTTAGAATCTTGGAAACTTACATTTTCAACATAGATATTATTTTTCCGTAATGTATAATTCCATAAAGCAAAAGAATGTTCAAAAGTTGTTAAATTGTATAAGAATCAATCCAGAAGTCCAGATTTTTTGTTCAATAATCTTTCTAAAGGATTTTTAGTGCTTCAAAATTGATTTAAGTGTTCTGTAATTATGTATTATAAATATGTGTGTTATATACGCTCATTGTAATTTAAAAAAGAATACATCAAATAAAGCAATTTGATTTCAGTAATATGTTTCAGTATAATTATTTTGCTAAATATTGTGTGTATAAATATGTATATATATATATATATATATATATATATATATATATATATATATATATATATATATATACATATATATACATATATATATATATATATATATATATATATATATATATATGTATATATATATATATATATATATATATATATATATTCTTACGAAGCTAGTCTAGTATAAGAGTAAAGATTTCATTTGTGTATTTTATTTGTGTATTTAAGAGATGTATAGCCAGTTCGTAAGGTGAGTTCCACTCATGTAGGTTAGGTTTAAGTAATGTATGTAAATTACATAAAACTTCGTCATTCATTTAACTGTATTTTTATTCAATTCAGTATATGTAAATTTACGTTATTTTTCAGATTTAACTTTTTCTTTCATGTATTTTGTTATGATGTCTTATGTAATCTCGTTTAGGTATGCTGTATGACCCATACAAGGTATAAACACGAGGGATTACATAATTTTATGTTTCCACGTGGTTAGTAATAGTAAGTGCATGAAAATTCTCGAAGTAGATTTACTCTTTTTTTATTGTTTTGAGGAGTAGGTGGGCAGAGATAGTTGAGAGAGAGTTGCCTCGCCATGTACGTTGGAACTCGTCTGCTACTTGACTATTTATCAACTTTGGTGCCGTAAGACTGACCCCAAGCTTCCAGACCATGTCCTAGAAGGATCTAGAATAATTAAATTGATATATAATACATATGTGTGTGTATATATATATATATATATATATATATATATATATATATATATATATATATATATATATATATATACCCTAGGAATGCATAAGAAGCAGAAGAGACCTAGCCTATCCTTTTGAAAGAGCCAAAGTTTGCAAGCCCTCTCTCCTCTCAAGTGTGTGACCTCTCAAATGTGAATACTCTTTTTACCCAACAAGCATCACGTATAGTATTGTTCAAACGTTGGTTAAATTTATTGAAAGTTAAATCAAGTGTAGTGTGTTAATGTAAATACATTGTCATAAATTTTTGTAACTGGCCCTACGAGATTTAGGTTAAACAGTGAAGTGTATTTATTTTGCTTAATAGTTTGGTAACCTCCTGTGAACCAAAAGACATAAGTGTAACAGTTACATTTATGTAAATTTCATTTAGTGTTTAATCATTAGAGTGGTAAAGTGTTTACTATTTTCATTAATTATCAAAATTAAATATTTTTTATGAATTAATTTCCAGTAAAACAAGAAATTGTATAATTTCCATAAAGTAAAATTTTCTTGTCTTAGTCTAAGGTTTTGTTCAGATTTATTATTTCGAGTGATTCATTTTTAGTGTTAATTCTTTCGAAGTGTTGTAACTTTTTAGAGAATACATTTATTTTTGTAAAGAGTGTATTATTTTGATCACCAATATTTCCTAGTGCTTTGCTTGTATCCCTGACTAAGAACCGAAGTAAAAGGTTGTTTTTGAATAGTTTATATTAAGTAATCACCCAATTTTGTTTTGTTGGTTATGTAAAAGACCTTTAAATATTCAGTGTTTATATATATATTGCTATCTGGGAATTGTGTATATTCTCAGAGCTCGGGTATTATTAAAGTGTAACAGATTTATGTAAAAATAAAGAGGTGAGTTTGCAGCTCGAGAGTTTATGCAATTCGAAAGCTGTAATATATATTTTTCATAGCCAGACCCTTGGGATTGAGCGAGTCTGTTTTAAATATTGGTGATAGCAGGGCCGTGTTTTCATCAAAGGTTTGAACAGTTTATTATTGATAGGATTCTTTTTATTGTTAGGATATAAATTTTTGGAGAGGTATGATTTTTGTAAAGTACAAGATGGCACAACTAAATGTTCAAGAGTTGTTGGAAAATTAAATTCTTCAGGAATTGTCGGAAGCTAAGGTAACCAAAGCTCAGTGGCTCTCTATTCTAATGGCCTGTGGTGGCCAGGCAACGAGTGGAATGATTAAACCTCAAATCAAGTGTCTAGCCTTAGAAGCGTTGATAAACTCGGGAACGTTGTCGGGAGAGGATATTGTAGCAGCTCACGAACTTTTGGAGAATGCTGAAGCAGTATTTGTGGCGAAACAAGGACCAGTTGACCCACAAACTGAAGGAAAGAAAGCAGAAAGGAATGTCGAGGCTGACATTTGACGAATTGCAGCTGAAGAGAATCTAATTAAATTGAAGATGATGGCAGAACGGGAAAAAAGAAAGAGAGAAGTGGCAAGAGAAATTGCAAGACAGGAAGAAAGAGAGAGAGAAGAGGCCAGACAAATCGCAAAGCATGCGAGGGAAATGGAAACAAGAGAAAGTGCAAGAAAGAGAGAGAGAAGAGGCGAGATGGGAAGAAAGAGTGAGAGAAGATGCGAGACAGGAAGAAAGAGAGAGAGAAGACAAAAAGAAAAACGAGAAAGAAGAGGCGAGAGAAATTGCATGACCTGTGAGAGAGTTAGATCTGGGGAATGCTCGTACAAGGTCGGCAACGCAGACAAAGATGACCCCTGCTTCGCACAATCCTGTGTTTAATGTGACGAATGCAGAAAGGTTAATTCCAAAATTCACAGAAGAAACTCCTGATGAATTCTTTGATCATTTTGTAACGGTCGCATCGACCATAAGGTGAATGGTCTGTGTTATTGCAGAGAGTCTTGCCTTGTCTCAGAACCAGAGGAAGGAGTATCAAAAAGTTGAAAAGAGCATGCTACAAGTGTATCAGATGAGCCCTGAATACTATAATGAAAGATTCCGAAGTTTGCAGGACGAAATAATGACTCTTGGATAATGCTTATAAGGTACGACGATGTTTTAAAAGATAGATAGAGGCTACTAACGTGAGAGAGGTGGCTGATTTAGAAGAATTGATAGTGTTGGAACAATATTTGCAAGGGATTACTGAATATATTTGAATGTACTTGAGAGAGAGCAAGGTGAACGTACTTGATAAAGCCGGGTGGAGAGGGGGCTAGGGCACTAATCATATGTAATATGGTCAGTCTCTAGGGCATTGACCTGCTTGATAGGACAATGTCACTATCACTTACCTCTACCATTCATGAGCGGCCTTTAAACCTTTAAACAGTCGTTCCGAACAAGTGTAAAGTATTCGCGGAAGCATGGAAACCAGTTCAGTAATAACTATGTGAACAAGTTCAATATTTACAGCGAAAGTACCACTCGTACTATTCCAAAGCAGAATACAATAGTACCACAGCCACAATCGTCTAATCTTCCTCCTTCAAGTGTTGTGAAAGACGTGCAGAAGATTAATATTGCCTGTTATAAGTGTGCCAAGAGAGGCCCTATCAGTAAGGAATGTTAGTCGAACCAAATGAAAGCAGTCGTTCAAGTGGTTATAGATAATTAAACTTCACAGAATGGGAAGACGAAGAAACATTAGGGAAAGGACGATAAGGAAAATAAACTAGCTAACGTTCAAACGACAAACAGGACAACCCCAAACAGAGTGGATGCCTTTAAACTGTATATTTATGAAGGCATGTAGCTGCTCTGGATGGGAGTGAGCAAACCCCAGTCAAAGTATTGCGGGACACAGGTTGTTACCATAGTGTAGTAACACGAGGTGTACATCAGTTGATGGAACAGTCTCTCACAGGAGATTCTGTCATTTTGAAGGGAATAGGAGGTGAGGAGGTTACCCCTATTTGCTGTTTGAAACTTTCATGCGAGTTGGTGACAGGTGATTTTGATTTTGCGGTAAAGGATTCATTGACTGTCGAGGGAGTAGAAGTCCTGCTGGGTAATGAGGTTGGTGGAGCACCGTTTGTACCTTGTCCCACTGTAACGGAAACACCATTGATGTATAGTCATACGACTGAACTCGAGAAGGACTACCCATAGCAATAAACTTGGTGGATTTGTTTTCAGAAGAAGAGGATTCCCATCATGGTACGCAAGAGGGGAGCTCCCGAGTGAGCCCAAGAGAAGAGGAATGACAGAAAAGTGAACAGGAAGACAAGGAAGCAATGGATTTGGAAGAAATAGAAAACTCAGTGTTAGAAGTTGGACATGTGAGTCAGAGAAGGCTGATAAGATTGCAACGGAAGGATTCGATGTTAACGGATTTATTGTACAGTGTTGTGGATGAGACGGAGTTGCAGAAGTCTCCCACTTGCTATTATCTTAAGAATGGGTTGCTTATGAGGAAGCATAGACACGCTGGTATCCCTGGGTATGTGGAATGGGGCATATACCGTCAGATATTGATTCCCGCACCGTTGAGAAGACAGGTGATCGCCGTAGCGCATGAGACGGGACACATGGGAATAAGAAAGATGACGGAGAAGATTATGAAACACTTTTTCTGGCCTGGCATGCATAAGGATGTGAGCCAGTTTTGCCATGTATGTCATGTTTCTCAGAGAGCTGGGAAGCCTAATGAGTACACCCGATTGAAGTGTGAGGAGAACCCATCAGCAAGGTAATGATCGACATTGTGGGACCGTTACCAAGAACGAAGAAAGGTCACGAATCTATGTTAACCTTGGTGTGTGCAGTTTACGAGATACCCAGAAGCCACACCTGCCAGAAACATCAGTACTAAAGTAATCGCAGAGATTTTACTAAATTTGTTTACTAAGTTTGGTATTCCGGAAATCATTCAGTGACCGAGGAACAAATTTCACGTCAAAGTTGTTTCAGGACTTGATGAAACTGCTTGATGTGAAACGATAACTGACTACTGCCTATCACCCAGAGACTCAAGGTGCATTAGAGAGATTTCATCAAAACCCTGAACTGTATGTTAACAGAGTACTGCAACGAAATAGGAAATGAATGGGACATCAGACTATTGTTGATGTTATTTGAGATACGCAATGCTTACCAAGAAAGCATGGGATATAGCCTGAATGAAATGTTGTTGGGACAAGAAGTAAGAGGACTGATTAAAATGTTGGCAGAAAAATGGAAGGAATGAGAGGAAACGGATGGAGAATATGTCAAGAATTTGAGGAAAAGAATCCGCAAGATAAGAAATTCTCACTAGAAAACCTGAAAACGAGCCAAGGAAAAATGAAGAAAAGGTTTGATATGAAAAGTAAGGACAGACAGTTTGTGGTTGGCTTTCTTATCGAAAAGGAGATTCCTTCTCACCAACAAGCTTTAAGGACCATTCCGGATTTTGGAGAAGATCAGTTACCTGTCCTACGTTATCAAAACCCCAGGAAGAAGGAAAAGCCAAAGAAAGGTACACGTTAACTTATTGAATCCATAATTTAAAAAAAACGAGATCGAAGATTCACAGGTGTGTATGGCACAAACCATTCCATCCACTGAAAACGACGATGGATATGAGGTGAAGGCGGTAAGCAAAGTGAATAATTCGTCCATCATTCGGAACTTGGAAGAGAAATTACTCATTGAAACAAGGAGCAGCATGAGGAATTAACCCAATTGATTAAAAGTTTCTCTGAGATTTTCTCAGACATTCCAAAACGAACCAATTTGACGAGGCTGAGATACACCTTAAAACTACGGAGAGACCATTAAAAAAACAGGCTTATCGACTTTCGCTGTATCACCGAGAAATCATGAGAAAAGAAATGGACTATTTGTTACAGAACGTATTAGCCGAGCAAAGTTCTAGCCCTTACAGCTCTCCATATTTGCTTGAAAAAAAACCAAACAGATCTTTTTGGATGTGTACGGACTACCGAAAGTTGAATTCAATCAGTGTGGCCGATAATTTCCCATTGCCACTCATAGAACAACTACTCGACAGCATCGGCCAAGCAAGGTTCGTCTCCAAGATCGACTTGTCAAAAAGTTATTATCAAATACCTTTAGACAACAACACAAGATTGTTATCAGCTTTTATAACCCCGCTTGGGTTATATCAATAGCGTCATGCCATTTGGTCTAATGAACGCATCCGTTACCTTTCAACGAGTGATGGATAACCTTCTAGGATCGATTGAAGGAGTGGGCATCTATCTCGACGAAATTGTGATATATTCATCAACCTGGGAAGAACATCTCAGAATCTTGAAAAAAGGTATTTCAAAAGCTGCGAGGGGCATACCTCACGATTAACCTAGAGAAGAGCGAATTTGGAAAAGCAACAGTTCGGTACTTGGGATTTGAAGTCGGAAGAGGACTAATCTCCCCGGTAGCCGCTAACGTTGAAGGAATAAGGAAAGCCTTACCCCCACAACGAGGAAGCAATTACAACAATTTTTAGGGATGGCAGGATAATACAGACGTTTTGCCCAAACTTTTCAGCTGTAGTCGTAGCGACTACAGCTTAAAAGTTTTGACTAGCCCCAAGAAAAAATTTGTATGAACCAGCGAGTGCCAGGAATACTTCGACAGGATAAAGGCTATATTAACTTCGAAACCGATACTGCGGGCACCTGATTTCAACAAGAGATTCCTTATCCAAGTGGATGTGTCGGATAATGGGATTGGAGGTGTCTTATTGCAAGAAGACAAGGAAGGAATTCTTTACTCTGTTTGTTTTATGTCGTTGAAGCTGAAGAAACATCAACAACCCTATTTAACAGTTGAAAAGGAACTGCTGGTACTAATCACTGTGATAAGAAAATTTTAAGTTTATGTGAATAGACCACAGAATGAAGAAATTACAGTTTATTCAGGTCACAATCCTTTAACTTTTTGTTAATAAAATGAAGAATAATAATCAAAGGTTAACTAAGTGGTCATTATGTTTGCAACCATATTGTATTAATGTAAAGCATATATCAGATAAAGATAACGTAGTTGCAGATTATTTATCTCAGGCTGAATCGGTGGATTCAGGCCAGGAATAAATAATATTTTTGGGGGGAGCTATCTTACAAAGCTGGTCTATCATAAGAGTAAATATTCTATTCATGTATTTCATTTTTGTATTTAAGAGATGTATAGCCAGCTCATACGTTGAGTTCCACTCACTTAGAATTAAGTAAATAGATGTAAATTACATAAGACCTTCGTCATTTATTTAGTTGTATTTTGATTCAGTTCAGTATATGTGAATTTACGTTGTTTTTAGAGAATTAACTTTTTATTTCACATAGTTTTGTTACAAAATCTTATGTAACCTAATTTAGGTATGCTGTATGACACGCACAAGGTATGAGCACGAGGGATTACATCATTTTTTATGTTTCCACGTGATAAGAAAGTTCTTGAAAATTCTAGAATTAGATTTACTCTCTTTTTCTAAGTTACGAGAGGGAGGTGGGTGGAGTTAGCTGAGAGAGAGTTGTCTAGCCACGTACGTTGGTACCCGTCCTCGACTTGACAAGTTGGTAACTTTGGCCCCATAAACCTGCCCCCCAAGCTTCCAGACGATGTCCTGGAAGGTTCTGGGATTAATTAAGATATATATATATACATATATATATATATATATATATATATATATACATATATATATATATATATATATATATATATATATATATATATATATATATATATATGACCTACCAATGCAAAAGCAGCAGAAGAGATCCAGCCTATCCCATTGCAAGAGTCAATGTTCGCCAGCACTCTATCCTCTCAAGTGTGTGTCCTCTCAAACGCGAAAAGTAATTTCTATTCAACATACTGTATATTGTGTCTGGGGGAGAGAATACTCCTACCAGACGCGTCCTCCGGGTGGCGGATAGGGGAAACCCTAGGAATTAAACTTCCTTAGGGCTGCCTTGAATATGTAGACTAAGGAACCATGGGCCAAACGACTGAGGTGCTGACAGTATATTTAGCAAGCTACCATCTGAATCTTTAACGCTCGAGAAACTCAAGGATCAGTTGTCAGATTTAAAAATAGGCAATGAAACTGAAAACGTCTTAGGAAAAATGTTAGAGATAAACTGAATTTTAAACGTGGTACACTAAATATTGGCACGTACAGTAGTAAGGAAGACGAAATATTAGATATAGTGAAGGAGAAAAAAACTTGATTTAATAGGAATGGCTGAAACCATGTATAGAGGTGAAAGCACAGGACAGGACCTTGGAGTTGGATGTGTACTGATTTATCGTGGAGTAGATGCAGGAATCAGAAGACATGGTGTTGCTATGATCGTAGGACCCAGACTTGCCCCCTATACATAAAAAGTACAATTGATCAGCGAGAGACTTATTAGTTGAACATTTAGAATAAAGAATACAAATTATAATGTTTTTAAGATTCATGCACCACAACAAGGCCATACCCAAGAAGAAAAAGATACTTTTATGGAACTTTTTGAAGTACATTTGGAGGGACAACCAAAAGGCATCAATCTATTACTAGGAGATTTCAATGTACTGGTTAGTTGTAAGAGAAGAGGGATAGAGAGTGTAATAGGCCCATTGGTATAGTAAACAAGAAACGGTGAAGGAGAAAATCTAATAGATTTTTGCATAAGAAATCATCTAAAGGTCACGAATGGATTCTTTAAACACCAGGACTCACACAAATACACCAGATATAGATAGAATCAAACCACATGGCAGTTTGATAAAAAAATCATTAATTGATTATGTTGTTATATCAGATAAGAGGTTTGTAGGAAAATGTTAAAGTATTGCCAGGAGTCTCCTTTGATTCAGATCATAGACTAGTCATAGGAAAAATTTACATTCCTTCCGTAAAAACAGAGAAAACAAAGAAGAGAAAAATGATAAAATCAGAATCCTTGAAGGACCAAGATATCAAAATGAGATTCCAAAACAAGTTTACAGAGAGGTTGCAGCACCTGGAGCAGCGAGATTAGAAGGGACTAAAGGAGAGTGCCTTGGATGTAGGAGAGAAGGAACTTGGCTGTAGGTTTGTTGGAGGTAGTAGAAAAAGACGTACAATTTGGTGGAAAGATGACAAAAAGTGCAATAAAGATGAAGAATAAAAAGCACATGAAATGGATGAAAGAAAGGAACCAACAGACTAGAGAAGAATATGTATCTTCTAGGAATCAATCAGAAGAGATTAAGAGAAGATCACGGATAAATGCATGGATTAAACTAGGAGGCGAATTGAGGGATGATCTCAAGAAAAATAAGAAGATGATCTTTGCAGTTGCAAAATCATACAGGAAAGATAATCGAAAACAATATAATGAAAAGGATGAAAATGGAAACGTTATTGGCACCACTACAGAACTTAAGGAAAAATGGACGACTTATTTCAATAGGTTACTAAATGTAACTACAGAAGGATATGAAGAAGAAGAATATATCTTTCAATTTGACAGAGAAAATAGGAATGATGTGATTACTTATCATGAGTTTGAAAAAGCTTTGAAAAAAATGAAAAAGGGGAAAACCCCAGGGTATGATAATATACCAATTGAGTTATTCAAAGAGGGAGGGGACCTAGCAAAACAGATATTAAATGACCTAACTTTGTCATTCTGGTTAGAGAGAACAGTTACTGAAGACTGGGGAAAACAATTCATGTACCCTTTTATAAAGGTAAAGGTGATTCAGGCGAATGCAAGAATTATAGAGGTATAATGCTCATATGTCATGCAGCAAAACTTTATGAGGGGATTTTAGAAAAAAGGCCGCAACACATTATTGAACCTCAGCTAGGCGAAGAACAGCATGGATATAGAAAATACAGGGGTACATCAGATCTCATATTCACCTTGAGACTTGTTATTGAAAAATCATGGGAATACAATAGGCCACTGTACATATCATTTATTGATTTGGAGAAGGCATTTGACTCGGTACCTAGGAACAAATTGTGGATGTACTTAGGAGAGATTTATGGACTCGACAGTAGATTGGGAGCTGCAATAAAGAGCATGTACGAACCATGTATGGATAATGTAATGTAAGGACTGAATACAAGAATGAAAACTGGTTTAGAGTAACAACAGGTGTTAAGCTGGGAAGAGTTCTTTTCCAACTCTTGTTCATGGCATATATAGATGTAGTTATAAGAAGTCTTAAGGAAAGAATAAATATCTCGGGAGACATCATGATTTTTGCTGATGATATAGCTTTCTAGACATATGATTGAGAAGAACTGGAAAGAGCATTGATAGCCTTGAGCGATTGTTCAAAAGAAGCTGGACTGAGGATGAACATTGAAAAAACAGGAATATTAACAATCACCAAACAACAACAAGCTCTAACAAACATCATGATAAGAAATACAGTAATTAAGGACACCAACGCATTCAAGTATTTAGGATGTATGTTTACAGACAAGGGCGATAAGAACAAAGAAGAAATTACTGAACGAATGAAGAAATATAATAAATGCTCTGGAGCACTCTATCCAATTATGAGAGATACATATGTACCAATAGAAGTAAAGAAAACTATATTTGAAGGATTACTAACACCAATAATGACATATGGATCAGAGAGCTGGACAATGACAAACAAAGATAGGAGCAGAGTCCAAGCTTCAGAGATGAAAAGCCTGAGGACAATAATGCACAAAAAAAAGAAGAGATAGATTAAGAAATGTAGATGTTAGAAGGATGGTAGGAGTATCTCCTATGTTGAGCAAGATTGAGAAGGGACAGC
>NC_090750.1:31531154-31546154 GCF_036898095.1 Palaemon carinicauda | reverse complement strand
ACAGCCAAAGTGCTGAAGCAAATGTGATTCTAGATTACAATAATCAAGGTTTCTAAACGGGAAAATGGTTAATTAAACGACTTTTAGGAGGATGCCTTTTCATCCGTAATTTCTAATGATAATTTTGTCCGAGTAATAAAATCAACCATTAATAAAACAAAGAAAATATTTCAAAGTTAAACTGAAAGTTCCAATAATTGTGAAATAAACTTATCCCAAATAACATGTATTCATATCAAAGCAAAGAACTGGAATAGAAACCAGAATATTTTTCGGCCAAGGTGTCACTTCCCATGGGTTAGCATTTTGAACCAGGAACTCAATTCGAGTGGAAATGATTCCCTTTTGGATGTGGCTGGCCAGCGATTAAGACAATTTCTTAAAATCCTTTTCGTAAATTGGTAATCAAGTTACTGAAAACAAAAACCCCTTCTTTACATATTGGATTCATTACTTTAAGTCAGCACAATCAGATTTTAGTAACAACGGACCAAAGGCCAAAATATTGTAAATATTTATCATACGCGATTTATGAAAATAATAACGCAATAGACTGTATAATCATAGAAATTTCTATTAATTATTGAAAAAGATGTAGGCACATATATTTTTTTTATTAGTTAAGGCATAATCCTCATATACATTTCCCAGTGTGCAATAACCTATTGCTAGTTACCATTTAGAACGATAGATCTATTGTTGGAAAAGGGAAAACATGCGTTGTGTTTTAAACATTTATTTTGAGCAAAATATTTGAAAACGTTTAAAAAGGCATACTTAGTAGTGCATTTGTGAATGCAACAGAAAAGCTTTAGAGATTAAAAAGTCTGTCACATGAAGTGTAAAGATCATCTAACTAAAAACCATTTAAAATCTCACCTTTTCATTGTTGTGCTCTGCATGTGTATTAGACATAATACATTCAGTATAAAGACACTGTACACGGCTCCACACAAGCAGTGTAGATTGTAGATAAGCTATACATTGATTAGGCCAATCTATCCCAACTAGGTTAAAAATGCCATATGCACAACAACGAAGCACCATCGACTTAAAAAAAAATACTGGTCTACTGAACAATGTTTACATCAAAGCTGAGTGAGGTCACCGGACCTCACCAAAGGAATGTTATTTCTTCTGACAACTGAACATTCAACCACTAATAGCACGATTTTTCGAGGTGTACCGAAAAACAGAACATATTCTAGAATGTGATGTTTTAAGAGGAGCGACCACTGCAGTCCAAAGCATTTCTTACATACAGTAGTACCTGGGAGACCATTTAAGGTGCTACAGTGAGGAACTTTGGTCTCCCTGTTTACCATAAAAAATCCTTTACTGCTACCCTAAGAATCCACTTCACGGGGAGTTTTGTCACCGATAAAACTGAAACAGACAATGTTTCTGATTCGTGTCTTTTTTTTCACTACACATGTTTCATCTCAGGATAATATGCTGGAAAATTATTTACAAGTTGGATGTCTGTGTCATGTAAATCCTAAGAGCACATGAACCACCGGGCTACAAAAGGAAAATTGAAGAACGTAATCAATCACAAATTTCGGGTTTCAGTTATAGCATGATATTACAATACTTCTTGTCGCCGATTACATCCTATCTTAAATTATCAAAGTCTATATATATATATATATATATATATATATATATATATATATATATATATATATATATATATATATATATATGTGTGTGTGTGTATGTATGCACGTGTGCGTGCGCGTGCGCATGTGTGTGTGTGTGTGGTGAAAACGTAAAATTGACAGAAATTGATCTACCCTTTAGAAATATAAATTTCCCCCGCTGCTTTGGTCCTTTAACAACACATGTGTCATGAATGGGGGATCAATTCGTAAAAAGGACTTCCACTTGTTATTGGTTTTCTATTGAACATAATTTACTTCTGTTATTCATATTTCTACAATGATATTCCTTTGTAACTTACCTTGAATACCTGTACTCTTCCGTCTGTTTTTCGCTGATTTAAATGAATAACCCTGAACTTTATATGTGTGATAACGTGTGCGTCTGCATGTGCACGCGCGTGTTTGTGTGTGAGTGTCTGTGTATGTGTTATGTACCTCGTATCTTTTCATTTTATAAAATCAACTAAGTCAGTCAAGTCGAAATTCATAGGTGCACGCAAACCTACACAAACACACGTACGTATGAATCTGATATATATTTACACATGCAAAATAAAGCCTAGTTGGAAAAGCAAATTGATACGGAAAAAGAAAATACTTAACAAAAATTTTCCCCCACTTGGAAATCTTTAGAAAATGGAGTGGTTCAATCAATGCCTGACAGATTATTCCATGGGGGGGGGGGAGCTCACCAACAAAAACTTCGATGGATCTTTGATGGATCTTGTATTTAGAGCATCGTTCACTGTATGATCTTATAGGCTCTTTTTCACTCTCTTGGACTGATAAAGTGACCTATAGCCAAGAGCTATTTGCAGTGGATAGCTCCTCGAAAAACCTTCAATTCAGAATATAAGATCGTGACAGAAGATATAGCCCAGTAACAGCAAGAATTTTGAGGCACTTTCAAGCGAAGAGAGAACAAACGAAAAGATTATCCATTACATAGATCAATAATCTTTTCTGTCATCTGTTAGCCTTCATACTTTCACAATTATGCAGAAGAAAATATTACTCAAAGGTCTTCTGCTCTAAAGAAGTGGTGTAGTGGTATTCAGGACGAGGTTCTGGAGCTCTTCGTCATTATGACTAAATGAAACCGCAGCTTGTGTCTTGTTTGATGAAGAGACCCTCGTCATATTTAAGATAAACGACCTTTAACTTAAGATGTCTTTTATTCTAAAGTTAAAATAGTCATTCGAATCCTCGAATACCAAAAACAAAAGAAAATTGCGGTAATGAGACTCTTGAATGACAAATTTATCGTTACCAAGAAATTGACTTTCATTTCTAATGGAAGTATGATTTATAGTTCAATAGTGATCAAGAAAAAACACATATTTCTGGTAGGCTGTCCCTTTCGGGCCTCGAGATCCTTGCTGCTGGCTTATGAAATATAGATAAAAATCGGATTGCGCCAGAACTCGTACAAATCCCTGGCATTAATTTTCTCTTTGGTACAGAACAAAAGAGAAGATAGGAACAACCCGCATTGGAGTGTACGCGCCATGAGAAGGACACATAGAAAAACATAAATTGCAAATATTTAAAGGAGAAGTAGAAGCAGACGATGAAGGTCCCTCCGGTGTCACCTCGATCATGACGATTCTGTGAGTATTGATCTCCTTCCGTACGTCGGAGTCCAAATTGACCTGAAGAGATTCATGTGACAATTTGCGGGAACAGAGGAATCGTTATTGCTTCTTTTCTTACTATGGGAGTTTTGCTTCCTACATGCAGAGATTTGCACCCTTTTTTCCTTGCAAATTCGAATAGATTCTATAAAAGGTAAATTCAGCTGTATGTGTTTGTGTGTTTTCAAGAAGTTAATATTATATTATTTGTGCTTAATTCAGTTTACTCGGTTTGAGTCATACAAAGTGTTTCCCCTAAAACCCTTAACATTATAATGCAAGTTAAATTGTTAATTTAAAGAAATATGTCGATAAAGATCATTACAAAATAAAAATGGTTACAATAAATGAGTAAGATGAAATGAGATGTTAAAAAGATTGTAAACTTGAATTAATGCCGACCACTGAACTGCAGGAAAACCATTTAATTAAAGTAGTATGGCTTATTCAACACATGAACAACATTTCAATAAGTAAACACATCATAAGGAAATTAAATGATGCTCGAATACACATTGTTGTGGAAATCAGTTTGCATATATGAGGATACGAAAATTATGAAGTTAATCTTGCATATCAAATAGATGGTAGAAATAATCGATGGAAGAATAGAAAAACTGAGAATTGGCCCGATGAATGTACTTGAAGATACATATGTCAAGGAGTGAGAGAATAACGATTAGCTTAGAGAGTGCGTAAAGGGAAGCATCGCCCAAGCTATCATAGAGAGGATGATATTTTTTTTTTCAAATTTCAATAAAACAATATATTCATTCTGCTCATAGCTTAAATGTGTTGAATATGGTTGAAGTTGAGTGTAAATCAACAATTGAAAAAGGCATTACGAACATATGACTTAAAAAATATAAATATATGAAAGAGATAGAAAAATCCCTTAATTTGTAATTTGGTAGTGATTTAGTAAAAGAAAATTTAAGTAAGAGAACTTTTAAAGAAAAATTTATAGCACACTTCAAGGGAAGACCTTCGTTAATGGAGATAAGAGAAATGAACGATGTGAGAGACAGGGAAAATGAATATACCATAGGTGACAAAGAAGAGGAATTTATGAACTTGGGTGTCTCAGCAGACAAGCTTCAAACGAGGCACTAGAATTGCAAATAAGTGATCGTTTTACCTGAAGGAAGGATAACAAAAAAAAAATTCTGTTGGGTTTCATGAGATTTTTCCTCACTCAACTTATGAGCTAGTTTTTATTTACTTGCTTTTTTTCTTTGTTTATTTATTACTATTTGATTTATTTAGTTTTATCCTTTAATGTTTAGCATTTTAATTATTTATCCATATTTCAATATTTAAGTTACCTTATTGAACATTAACTTACCCTGTAACAATACACAATAAATGAATAAATCCCATTTTTATAAGCACAGATCAGATTCTATGAAATAGCTAAGCTCGTGACAAATGATATATATATTCTCATGTTTATGAAATAGAATTGTATCTTTAGTAAAAAATAAATCATGCCTGAAAAAGTTAAGATGTCAATGTGCAAACTATCAAATAACATGTTAGATATGCATACATTACCGAGCTTTAGACATGCAAGTTTTCAAGAATAACACAAGAATATGGAGCTGAAATACTTTACCTTCAAAGAAAAATAATTATCTTTTTCTATTTAATGTCTATAGACAACATTGATTAACCCTCTTTCTCCCCACCTTTGATTATCAAGACCCGAGAGGGAGCAATATCTCACAACCAGAGCGCTTTTAGCACTCACTAAAACATTATATAAATAGAGTCTCCATGCAAATAGTTTCTTCGGAACAATATTGTCAAGACAAGAAAAATAAGTCACTAACCATATTCTAAAACCTTAGATATCTATTACGTGACTCGTTCCTTTTCACTGAATAGAAAATTAAAGTTTTTGAAAAAAATTCAAGTTGTATAGAACACATTAACATTTCTCTCTATTTTTTTTTTACATTCAGTTGAAAATTGAGATTTAATTTTCTCTTCAATCTTGACAATTAGACATGAGGTACAATCAATAGCCTAAAAGTCCTTCAAATGATGACATGAAACATCTTGGTGTTTTTTTGTTTTTTTTTTTCCACTTTTCATAGCGATGACGAACTCCTGAGAAGTGTGTACCCAATTACTGTTGTTCTATTAAAAATAAATATACACGAAAAAACAAATAGAAAACCTAACTGGAATACTCTGTCTAGGACTACATACTTCACCCACATCCTGGATTAAAAGTGGTCCAATGGCTTAACATTCGTACCAAACACATTCATCAGATTTTGAGGTATTTTCATTATGCATCCATTGTGTGACCAACGAAGGAAACCGTTACTGAGTTGCCTTTTTTAGTCAATCCTTTGTACCTTTGCATAAATATAATAAGATAGGAAAAAGAGGAGGTCCGTCTCACAATTAGAGAAAAGGATACTTCAGAGAATCAAAAAGATGACAAAGCCTTTGACATGTGAAGATACTCATTTCTGACGTAGGCTGCGTGGAGATTAAACCTTTCTCTCTTCTAAGATTTACACATATTGAAACAATGAATCAATAGTGTCCATGTTATGTGTCACCAATGAAATCATTAAAAGATACACACATACACACAGTCAGCATAATCAGACGCACTAAAGTCTTTTTACTCATCACAGAAAACACTCATATAATTCCCGTGCCTATACCCGTGGTTCCTATCTTCTGATAAGTATTTAATATCTCTTCTTTGGTATTCCAATACACTAATACTCAAATGAATATCCTGAGGACATTAGCTTGTCCATCTTACCTTTAGTAATCCACAATTTTCAATGAAATCTTTAACGTCTGTGGCGGTCGTACCGTCCAAAAGATGTATGTACTGTTCATAAACTGTGACGTAGGTGACAGGACCAGGAGCATTGACAGAGAAGATCCTCGAAATTTCCTGCCTTACGGAAACTACTGCTTCTTCGTCCGGACTGACAGCCTGGAGGTAGAGTCGACGGCGAGACATCTCTGTGGAGTGAAAGGCGTCTAAATTCTTACTCGTTTTAATTTGCATTTTCCAGTTGAGGATGGGAGAGACAACACAAGTTCCGAAGTATTTCATTTTAAGTCTAATAGGACAATCAGGAAAATTTTATTTTGCAGTGTATGGGCAAAAATATATACAGTATCCATGTATACAAAGATCTAAGCTGTGGCATCTATCAAGATGGTAAGAGAAAGATTAACCTTAGAACACAGGTCAAGCATAAGATTTGTTAATGATAATAATGGCCATTCAATATTTCTAGATGCAATCGTACCAGGGAAGAGGAGTTTTTCAACTCTAGGGAGCTTTTGGTTGTTCTGTATGATGGCTGTCAGGCAATTCAGTAGGTGCTTGTGGGTCTGCTCAAGGGGAGGGTCGAAGAGCACCTTGTTTCCCTTCACTGCCACAGAGACCTCAACAACTGCTTGCTCGATAAAGTCCTCCTCAACGTATTCCCCTGTGTAGTCATTTCCAGCCTGAGAAAGTAGCACACCAGTTTTATGCTTTGATACATACAAAAATATGCTCATTCAGAACGATCATCAAACAAAAGATGATAGAAGTAAAAACGTGTTGGATTAGTGTGAAGCTAAAACCTGATTTACTGTAGTTAGAATTGGACTTTCATGAACTCATTACCGCACCAAGACTTCTCATACCCTGTTTGAAGAATCCGGCGACATTACCACACGCTCATTAGGGCAAATGTTCAAGGATTATTATTATTATTATTATTATTATTATTATTATTAGACAAGTTACAACCCTGGTTGGAAAAGTAAGATGATATAAGCCTAAAGGCTCCATCAGGGAAAAATAGCCCAGTGAGGAAAGGAAACAAGGAAATAAATAAACGACATAAGTAATAAAAAATTAGAATAAAATATTTAAAAAAGCATTAACAACATTATATCAGATAATTCATATATAGTCTATAAAAAGACTTATGACAGCCTGTTCAACATAAAATCATTTTCTGCAACTTTGAACTTTTGAAGTTCTACTGATTCAACCACCCGATTAGGAAGATCATTCCACAACTTGGTCACAGCTGGAATAAAACTTCTAGAATACTGTGTAGTATTGAGCCTCGTAAGGGAGAATGCCTGACTAATAGAAATAATAGCATGCCTAGTATTACAAACAGGATGGAACTATCCAGGAAGATCTGAATGTAAAGGATGGTCAGAATTATGAAAAATCTTATGCAACATATATAATGAACTAATTAAACGACGGTGCCAAAGATTAATATCTAGATTAGGAATAAGAAATTTAATAGCCCATAAGCTCCTGTCCAACAAATTAAGACGAGAATCAGCAGCTGAAGACCAGACAAGAGAACAATACTCGAAACAAGGTAGAATGAAAGACTTAAAATATTTCTTCAGAATATATTTATCATAGAAAATCTTAAAATACTTTCTCAATAAGCCAATTTTTTGTGCAATGGAAGAAGACACAGACCTAATTTGTTTCTCAAAAGTAAATTTGCTGTCGAGAATTCAACCTAATATTTTAAAAGTCATATAAAGTTAAAGAAACAGTATCAATACTGAGATCAGGATGTTGAGGAGCCACTGTCCATGACCTACTTAAAATCATACTTTGAGTTTTGTCAGGATTCAACTTCATACCCATACTTTGCACCATGCACTAATTTTAACTAGCACTCCATTAAGGGACTCAGTAACCTCAGATCTGCATTCAGGAGATGGAATTGATACAAAGAGAGTAGCATCATCTGCACATACAACAATCTTGTTTTCTTGGCCAACCACAGGTCATGTGTATATGAATGAAAAGTAATGAGCCAAGAACACTACCCTGTGGAACACCAGATATCCCAATGCTATAATCACCATGGTGCCCATTAACAACAACTTTTTTAACTCTATTACTTAGAAATTCAATAACTCCCAACTGTTTGAGTTTGAAAACAAGGGCCTCATAATTAGCACGGTCAAAGGCAGCACTAACATCAAGGCCAATCATACAAACTTCCTGACCACAATCTAGGGATTTCTGTACAGCATTGGAGATTGTAAGAAGGGCATTACATGCTCCAAGGCTTTTATGAAAGCCAAATTGCAAACTATGGAACAGATGATTACCTTCAGCAAACCTATTCTCAGGATACTGCGCTCGGTGTGTTGCACTTGAGTAAGAATACGACTGAATCAAAAAGGAGAAACTAAATACGACTGAATCAAAAAGGAGAAATTAAAACATCATAGCCAAGAACCTCTAAAAAAATTTTTAGCTGTAAATTAAGAATTTAGACTATACTTACATGACTATTCAATCAGATATGAGATTTTGCTCAGAGGTTATCTGAAGGATATTTAGAATTCAAGATACATCCATTGATAGAATAGGAAGTCATGCAGTTCATTTGGGTATGAATTCATTAACCGAGGATTTCTGTGATTCATCGCATGAGATAAGAGATAAAATCAAGAAACTAATTTACCACTTTCCATAACTCCTAAATCATACGAGTCTATGTCCTTACCTTATAACTGATATGTTTACAAAAACTTTGCTGATAAATGTATATAGCTTGAATAGTCAGAATTTACAAAACAAAAATACGCTTCACTAAATAAGCTGTCGTTATTTGACAAGAATGACTTTAACTGATGTAGACTTTTCTTGCAAATGTATTACCAATAAATTTGAGTCAAACAAAGTGAAATTTGTAAAGAAACTATTTTCTGAAAAAAAAAGGTAAATTGTGGTTACCTTGTGTCTTATGAGAGAATCCCTGAAGTCGTTGATGGAATTCAAGACGAGCTGCCTCAGCTGAAGTGACATTCTGGACCTTACGGAGCTGAAAAATCGCCTCACTTGTCGCAGGCTGTCGGACACATCAGTGGGTACCAGCGACCGCCACTGGTCGATCATATCGCCAAAGATTCGAGCGACAGCAGGAAGCCACCTGCATCAGTAATGGGGTAAGTTGGTAAAGCTTTTCAATTTACATACTTTATGAAGCAGCAACTTCTCTTATACGGTATTGAGTAGTATTCAAATACAGGTTAATATTGGGCGTTCCGCTACTACATTTCAGGTAAAGAGTAAGTTGTGGACCACCTCTAATAGGAATATTCAGTACTATTAAACACTTTTTTGACCTTACTTAGTCAGCAGAATGTTCCTAGTTTGGGCACATTGTGATTTTAGAGCCTTTTCGAGGGCCTGTGGAGTTGGTGCCTCTTGGTCTGACTTCCCTTCCAGTACTTTCATGTTAACGAACCTCATGTTGGCAAACCTAAGAAAAGAAAAATAGGAAAGTAAAGTTATAGAAGTTACATCTTAGATCAATAACTCATCTTGCTTCGTCTCTAAACTTTATTATTGGCTGAAATCAATTGATTTTACATTTACTTTTTTTACAGGCCTCATTATGACACGCATGCGCGCGCAAAGGCACAACATCTTTAAAATCCGGTGTCATTTCTGGCAACGCTATCCTTAAAGCAGACAGAAACCTTAACATTGTGTCTAGACACCTCTTTTATAAAAACACTGATACTGCTAATTCTAACTGTTTCTCCAGAATTTGTATGCTCTAAAAAATGCTCATAATTAGCCTTTTATGCCGTTAGGATAAATTGTTTAAGCAGTCAACTGAAGTATTATAGATATTATCATTATCATCCTCTACTCCTATGCCTATTGACGCAAAGGGCCACAATAGATATTACAGCTGTTTTTATTTAGCCAACAAAAGAAGAAAATCACCACAAAAGAAATTAAGAAAAAACAGTAATGTATATATGGTACATAAGAATAGATGAGGGAAAAATATTTAAATGTACATTTCAAAAGTTAACGGTGATATAGTAGATTAATTCTATTGTGATTTTATTACCCAGACCTTAGAACTCTGTGGTCAAACTGCTAATTGATGTTTATAATATATCACTGATATTATTGCATATCTCATCTTTTTTTTCTTTTTTTTACCGATGTCAAAAATGTAAGATCACTGTACCCTTATTGTAACTCTGTATATGGCTTTTGCTGAAATAAAGATTATTATTGTTATTATTATTATTATTATTATAATTATTATTACTATTATTATTATTATTATTATTATTATTATTATTATTATTATTATTATTATTATTATTATTAAGTGAAACAATTAAATGTATAAAGTGATACATTTTACACCTTAGTATATGTTCATTACTGTTAAACCTCGCAAAAGTACAAAAGGACCAATCTGTCATAAAACCTTAAGAACCATTGAAACTGACCTTTCTTCCCATATGACGTCCAAAGAGTTCAAGATATGATTAACGGCGAAAAGGTTGTGGTAACAGTGATGTGCTCCAGTGACAAAGCTTTGATGCCAAGGGACTGGTGCCCGGATCACCAATGATTCGTGATATGCTGGGGGAACATTGATACCCAATCTGAAGGAAAGGAAAAAGATAAGTTGTGAAATTACCTATGATTCAATTGTAATATATGCAACCAATATGCAATTCATTCGTGCATTATTTTTTCATTATGAATACTGAAAAAAAAATTTACACATACATAGTTAATACACAAACACACACACACATATGTATATATATATATATATATATATATATATATATATATGTATATGTGTGTGTGTTTGTGTGTGTGTATATACACACACACACACACATATATATATATATATATATATATATATATATATATATATATATATATATATATATATATACATATATATATATGTGTGTGTGTGTGTGTATATATATATATACATACATACATATATATATATATATATATATATATATATATATATATATAAATATATATATATATATATATATATATATAATTTATATATATATATATATGTATATGTATATATATATACATATATATATATACATATACATACATATATATATATATATATATATATATATATATATATATATATGTATGTATATATATACATATATATATATATATATATATATATATATATGTATATATATATATATATATATGTATATATATACATATATATACATATATATATATATATATATTCATATATATATGTATATATATATATATATATATATATATATATATATATATATATATATAATATGATGGCCCCGTGTCTGGGAACCAAACATAATATTATATATATTACGGCTGGTAAGCTATACAACGTCTCGAGTTCCAAACTCACCTGGTTGTTTTTTACATTAAATCTGTTATATTTGAAAATATTGACACCCGAGCTCTAAGACTGCAATACAAAAAACACTGAATATCCAAAGGTTTCTTTTGTGCACTCAAAACAAAATTGGGTAATTATTCTTAATACTTATTTAAAACCACCTCTTACTATGATTTTTTAACAGGGGTACGAGTGAATACTAAATTAAACACTGGTGATTGGAATGATACACTCTTTATAAATACAAATATATTCTATATAAATTACAATAGTATGAAAGAATTTACATAAAAAACAAATCACTTGAAATATCAAGTCTGAGCAAAACTTAGATTAAGACAAAAACGTATGCTCTGAAAATTATTTAATTACTTGACTTGAATTATTAAATCTTGAATAAACATTATACTAAGACAAAAAAATATAATTACACTGAAAATTATATAATCACTTGACTCGAAATAATAAATCTGCATAAAACCTTACACAAAGACAAAAGAGATAATACTTATGAAAATTATACAATCACTTGTTTCACTTTAAATTAAGTTTTACACCATCATTCAAGTGTGATACTTAATGAAAATAGATAACCAAATCACGATACAAATACCTTTCACGTTTTTACAGGGCCAGATACAAAACTCTAAGAGAATTTTTAGAATTCTTATGAATACTTACTACGTTTAAAAATACACGTCACACCATAACTTTGAGATTTCACTGAACACTTTTATAACAATACACCGAGATGTGTGAGAGAGAGAGAGAGAGAGAGGTGGAGATGGCTATGACTTAAGGCTGGAATTCTCTATCTGATCTATGCATCTCTGGGGTCGCTCATATATATGAAACTTATCTACGTCCAGAAATTTCTAAGTAGATCTGGAAACGTGGGGGGGTTGGCCTAAGGGCGTCAAAGATATCAACTATCACGTATAATACAGGAGGACCAACACCGTTACACGGCAACTCTCTCACAGCCAGTTCCACCTACCCACAGCTCTCGGAAATAAAAGAAAGATACAAGCTAACACTAGGATTTTCGAGATCCTTCCAAAGCTCGTGGCAAAATATAAGAATTGCATATTTTCTCTCAAACATAATGCAATATCTCATGAAAATATAAAAAACATTTACATAACCCCTTGTTCCTATCTCGTATGGTCACATAACACTCTCAAACACATTACGCAAGACTCTGTAACCAAATACGTGAAATAAAAAGTTAATTATTAAAAAAAAAGTATACATATACTGACTTGAATCAAGAATACGTAATTTACATACAAATCTTATATCTACATGAAAGGGACTTATCTTACATCCAGGCTATTCACCTCTGCAATGCACATGTGAAAACATAAATATAATACATGAATAAACTACTGTATTTACACTAGACAGCTTAGTAAGGTAGCTCCCTCGCCAAAAAAAAGATTATTTATTCCAGGCCTGAATCAACTGATTCAGCGTGAGATATATAATCTGCAACCATGTTTCTTTACCTGATATATACTTTATATTAATACAATACAGTTGCAAACATAATAACCACAGAGTTAACCTTTGATTATTATTTTTCATCTTATTAACAAAAGTTAAAGGATTTTGATCCTAATACACGGTAATTTATTTATTCTGTGGTCTGTTCACGTAGATTACAAACTTGTTTATCGCTGCGATCAGCGCCAGTAGTTCCGTTTCAACTGTCAAGTAGACTACTTGCTGCTTCTTCAACTTTGACGACATAAAACAGAGTGAAAATTCCTTCCTTATCTTCTTGCAATAAATCAACGCCAATCCCGTTATCCAACGCATCCACTTAGATACGGAATTTTTCGTTGAAATCCAGTGCTTGAAGTATCAGTTTCGAAGTTAATTGGCCTTCCTTAGATTTTTCCCTGATATTTCGATAACGTAGGTTCGGTCACAACTCTTCTCCAAAATCCGGAATGGTTTTTGAAACTCGTTGGCGAGAGGGAATCTCCTTTTCGATGAATAGACCAATACCTGATGTCCTACTGCAACCTGTCTGTTCGTACTCTTCATACCAAACCTTTTCTTCGATCGTCCTTGACTCGTTTTCACGTCTTCTAAGGAAAATTTCCTTAACTCGCTGATCCTTTTCCTCACCTCCATGACATTTCCTCTGTCTGTTTCCTCTCGATCCTTCCCTTATTCTGCCAAAATTTTAATCAGTCCTCTTACTTCTAGTCCAAACACCATTTCGTTCGGACTACATCCCATGCTTTCTTGATAAGCATTACCTACTTCAAACAACATCAACGGTAGTCCGAGGTCCCATTCATTCCCCGTTTCATTGTAGAACTTCTATAACATACTTTTCAGAGTTTGATGAAACCTCTCTAATGCACCTTGGGTCTCCGGATGATAAGCAGTTGATAGTTATTGTTTCATATCCAAATGCATTGCCAACTTTGTAGGGTGTTCAACAGCTCCAACTCCCTCACATGTCGTGCAGTCTCTCTTGCATTGTCATTCTTCTTTCCTTCCCCTTCCCTCTCTTTTTCTTCAATTCTCCTCGCATGTCTTACGACTTCCCTCTCTTCTTCTTCTTCTTGTGCTTCTATTCCTTCTCTCTTTCTTCCCATCTGGCTTCCATTTCCTTCACAATTCGTGCTTCTTCTACCTGTCTTTCTTCCCGTCTTGCTTCCATTTCTTCCCTTCTTCTCTCTCTTTCTTCTCGTTCTGCCATCATCTTCAACTTAATCCAATTCTCCTCCGCTGCAATTCATAGAATCTCAGCCCTACATCCCTATCTGCTTTCATGCCTTCAGTTTATGGGTTAACTGATCCTTGCTTCGCTAAAAATTCTTCCTCAGCCTCCTACAACAGTTCACGAACTGCTACAATATTTTCTTCCGACAACTTTCCTGAGTTTATCAATGCTTCTAAGGCTAGACACTTGGTTTGGGCTTTAATCATTTCAATCGTTGTATGGCCACCACATGCCATTAAAATTGAGAGCTGTTGAGATTTAGTTACATTAGCTTCTGAAAATTCCTGAAGATTTGGGTTATTCAAAAACTCTCGGATATAAAACTGTGCCATCTTGTACCTTTACCTTATTTAGTACCTCTCCAAAAAATATCTCCTATCAATACATAAAATCCTATCAACACTAAATTGTTCAAAACCTTTAATCAAAACACGGCCCTGTTATCACTAATATTTAAAACAGACTCGCTCGATCCCAAGGGTCTGGACGCCAAAAATATATTTTGTATGATGGTCCTGTGTCTGGGAGCCAAACAAATAACATTATATATATTACGACCGGCAAGCTATACAACCTCTCGAGTTCTAAACTTGCCTGTTTGTTTTTTACATTAAATCTGTTATATTTGAAAATATTAATACCCGAGCTCTAAGACGGTTATAACTCCCAGACAGCAATGCATAAAACACTGAATATCCAAAGGTCTCTTAAGTACACTCAAAACAAAA
>NC_090750.1:31526154-31528654 GCF_036898095.1 Palaemon carinicauda | reverse complement strand
GCTATAAATACTTTTTTGCTCACCCATACTTTGCTCTTTGCTCTTTCACTACCATCCATAAGTATTTATAGTTTTCCAAATCATATGAGTTTTCTTATAAGATTGAGTGGCTCCAGGGTGTGTTATCTTCCTATTACTAGGATGTTGCTAACCCAATGTTCCTCTCTGCCCTGTTTGCAAATCACCACAGTCCACTAACCATCAGGTGTAGCATTTACGTTCGTCAGACGGTTGGCGCCGAAGTACAGCAGTTATGAGAAGTATCTAGAACTCCCGTTCCAGAACACAATGATATTTTGAGTTACAATTGCATTGACATATATAGAAATAAGATTGTTTTATTTCTGCATTAACATATATGCAATAAAATAAATTGTTTTATCTTTACATCAACATACATGAAAAAATAAGCCATTCTCACAAGCTTCGTAATGCAGTTTGCATAAATTTAACATAGCCTACAGTACGTATATCATTGTGAAAGATAATTAGGTTCCCAAAGTAGTTAGCATGAAAAGAGCTGGTGGATATGGTGTTCCAATAGTTAATTGGAAATGAAAGTCTCGTGGAAAACATACTTTTTCATAAAAATACTTGAGGAATACAGTGGTTTCCTAAATTAATTCTACAGTTGATGAATCTAGGGTTGAGAAGAGAAGTGGATGGACGCTTATCTGTTCATGAATCGTTTTAAGTGAAAGTTAAGATGGATGGGAATGTAAATAGAAGAAGAAGGGGGAGATGGGACTTAGCCAAGTGAGTTTAACCAAGAGGATGTAAAGAGCATATATGGTGCAAAAAGATTGAACTATGAGGTAGGGTTTGAGACGCCGAGGTGGAAGTATACAAAGAAACTATAATTTTCAGATGTGGTCAATCAAACAGTGAGGAGAATTAGTGTATATAAGTTGAGAGTAATAGAAAATATAAACAGTAAGTGATGGAATTAAGAAAACAAGGTTTTAGGTTTGATTAGAAGAATATTTAAGAGATCATGTGCCGTAGCCTACGTAAGGGTATGGAAATGGTATTTAAGAAAAGTTTGAAAGAGAAAGAGAAAGTTGGTACCATAAATAGAGAGAAGGTGAGCAATAACTGCGAAGAGGGGGAAATCTATTCTAATAGAGAAAAAATAAGGAAAGAAAGTATAATGAGATATAGATTGAGTAATGTGGTTTGAATCTAATACAGTTTCCGGTCTATAGAATCAATATTCTGATGAGATGTTCATAGATACAAGAATAATAAAGCCGAATGACAAAGAAATAAAAAGAGATAGTGTAACTTCGAAAATATGTAGAGAATATAAGAAGAGTAACTATAAAGTTGTAAAATAGAAAGACAAGAGTTAAGGGAATTACAAGTGATATTATATAGCTCAAAGGTAATAGTGTGGTTCATTAATTGACCTGTGTTTGTAGGAAAGGTGTGTAAGGGACAATAGTTCATTGTTTAAAAGTAAAGCAGATGGAGGGATATGACTTGACTTAACATAACAAGGATGATGCACGACAGTATTTTGGTTGAAAAACCAAGTCATATAATGAAAAGATGGCAGGGCTTTAGGCAAGCAACTATTTGTGTGAATCAAGTGCTTGTTTGAAAAAAAAAACAGTCCTCTGAGATTAATGAAAAAAGAAATTGTACGAAGAACACATGAAGTCAAGAAAAAGGCTATGATAAACCAAACAGAGGAGCAATGTAAAGTACTGAGGGTTTATTCTGTACAAGATATTAGGAATGATTGATTTTTTTAATAGAAGCACATTACCTACTAGAATCTGTAGCCAGTAGAGCGACTACTCTAGCGTTAAGTGGAGATGAGACAGGCATTTGTTATGTCTCCATGGATGTTCAACATCTTCGTGGACTGAGTGGCGTTGCAAGTACCGCACATATTGAGAGTAGTAAAGAGAAACTTCCAAAACTCATAGAAAAGATTTTAAATGAATAGATACTTACGAGTGAATTTGAACTTGAGTAAGGACATGGATATTTAAAATAAAGTATAACAGAGTACTGCAGGAAAAAAAGAAGAGGAAAAAGTGAGTTACAGAATAATTGAAACAATTAAGCACAGCAGGGTGCGTGAGGAAGACTGAAATAAATCTTGAACTATGAAAGTCAAGATGGGAATGTATGAAGGGGCTGTTGAGCCAACTCTGCTTTATGGGAGTGATGTCTGGATATAGAACTCGAATGAAAGAATTAATCTTAGAATTTCGGGTGATAGATTGCTTGTGTAGTATAAGTTTATGCATGTAAAGTCAACCATGATTAAGTTATTTTATCTTTCCTCTATATACAAGGAATTCAAACACACGTACGCCCATCAAAATCCACATAAACAGATAAACAAACACACAAACACACAAACATAATTATGAATATATGTATATATATATATATATATATATATATATATATATATATATATATATATATATATATATATATATATATATATGTATATTTATATACATACATATATATATATATA
>NC_090750.1:31516154-31521154 GCF_036898095.1 Palaemon carinicauda | reverse complement strand
ACTACAGGGCCAATTACAAAATTTTACACAATGCCAACCCTCACCCCAACACAATACATTCAAGATCACCTTTGACTTCTTTCGTTACGTTTCAACATGCGAATTATGTTGGGGCACAGATTCACTTTGGAGAGAACACACTATAGGTACTCGGAGAGAAAGTGAGGGAGGCACTTTGGCTCTTTCACAGGACAGCTGCTTCTCTACTGCTGCGATGCAGCCCTGGGGGGCACATATATAAGACTTAGTTATTTTCAGAATGTTCCAGGTCCGAGATCTGGAAGCTTGGGGGGTTGGCCTAAGGGCGTAAGATTGCCAAAAATCACTCTCTTGAATGCGTACTGACGCAACAAGAGATGGCTCTCTCTGAGCTAGCTCCGCCCACCCTTTATCCTCAAAATAAATAAAAAGATAAGATCTAATGCTAGGATTTTCGGGAATCTTCCAAAGCAAGTGGCAGTCAAAAGAATTGCGTATTTTCTATCAAACATGACGCAATACCTCATAAGAATATAAAAGAACATTACATAAGCCCTTGTTCCTATCTCGTATGGTCACATAACATTCTCAAACAGTTTACGTAAGACTTCATAACAAAAATACATGATATAAAAAGTTAATTCTTAAAAATAACGTAAATTTACATATAATGACTTGAATGAAGAATACAATGAAATTAACGACGAAAGTCTTATGTAGTTTACATACAAACCTTAAATCTACATACGGATAACTAATCTTAAGAGGTGGCTAACCTCTTCAAAGAACATATGAAAACATGAATAAAATACATGAAAAAACTACTGTATCTACTCTACACCAGACAAGCTCCGTAAGAATATATGCATATACATATATATATATATATATATATATATATATATATATATATATATATATATATATATATATATATAATATGTATATATATATATATATATATATATATATATATATATATATGTGTGTGTGTGTGTGTGTATATGGATATACATTTATATATATATATATATATATATATATATATATATATATATATATATATATGTGTGTGTGTGTGTGTGTGTGTGTGTGTTTGTGTGTGTATATCATCATCAACCTTTATTAGTCCACTGAAGAGACAGGGTTTCGGAAGTGTCCCATTTGCGTCTGTTTATGGTCTTTCCTGTAAATTTCCCTAGTTCATCTTTTGGCTGATGTTTTTGACAGCAGAGTAATGAAAAACTTGAACTTCCTCATGCCTGTTTTCCTGAGACTAAACTAAATAGTTTAGCTTTTCGATCTCGTGCAATTAAAGCTCTGTTGGTGGACTTGATGCTTATGGAGGTGTAGACCCAAATGGTATTTTTTCTTTTTTTTTAAAAGACAGCAGATTTCTTGGCTCCAAAGTTATCTGTTATTTTGCGCAAGTTAGCAAGATGAGGAGCTTTTAGCATTTGTTGGAGAATTGGTAATGTTACTCCTCTATGTAAATGTGTTTGTGGTAGCTTGAGTCCCACTGATTACCGCCCAATTTCCATAACTCCCATATTATCTAAAATTTTTGAACGTCTTCTGGCAAAACGTCTTAATAGGTTTGCTGAAGGTAATCATCCATTTCCTAGTTTGCAATTTGGCTTTCGTAAAGGCCTTGGACCATGTGATGCCCTTCTTACAATCTCCAATGCTGTACAGAAATCCCTTGATTGTGGTCGGGAAGTTCGTATGATTGGCCTTGATTTTAGTGCTGCCTTTGTGTTAATCATGAGGCCCTTGTTTTCAAACTGAAACAGTTGGGAGTAGGTGGGTCGTTTCTTAGCATCATTATTGATTTCTTAAGTAATAGATCTCAAAAGGTTGTTGTTGATGGGCACCATAATGAGCATAGGTATGTGATATCCGGTGTTCCACAGGGTAGTGTTCTTAGCCCATTACTTTTCATACTATATACACATGACATGTGGTTTGGCCTAGAAAACAAGCTTGTTGCATATGTAGATGATGCTACTCTCTTTGCATCAATTCCATACCCTGAATGTAGATCTGGGGTTGGTGAATCCCTTAATAGAGATTTAGCTAAAATTAGTGCATGGTGCAAATTATGGGGTATGAAGTTGAATCCTAACAAAACTCAATGTATGATTGTAAGTAGGTCAAGGACGGTGGCTCCTCAACATCCGGATCTCAGTATTGATAATGTTTCTTTAAATTTGTATGACTCTTTTAAAATTTTAGGTGTGATTCTCGACAGCAAATTTACTTTTGAGAAACACATTAGGTCTGTGTCTTCTTCCATTGCACAAAAAATTGGCGTATTGAGAAAGTCTTTCAAGATTTTCGGTGATCAATCTATTCTGAGGAAGTGTTTTAATTCTTTCATTCTACCTTGTTTTGAGTATTGTTCTCGTGTCTGGTGTTCAGCTGCTGATTCTCATCTTAATTTGTTGGACAGAAACTTACGGTCTATTAAATTTCTTATTCCTGATCTAGATATTAATCTCTGGCACCGTCGTTCAATTAGTTCATTATGCTTGTTGCATTAGATTTTTCATAACTCTGACCATCCTTTACATTCAGATCTCCCTGGACAATTCTATCCTGTTCGTAATACTAGGCAGGCAGTTAATTCTAATAGCCAGGCCTTCTCCATTATGAGGCTCAATACTACACAGTATTCTAGAAGTTTTATTCCAGCTGTTACCAAGTTGTGGAATGATCTTCCTAATCGGGTAGTTGAATCAGTAGAACTTCAAAAGTTCAAAGTTGAAGCAAATGCTTTCATGTTGACCTGGCTGACATGAGTCTTTTAATAGTTTATATATGACATATCTGTTTTTGACGTTGTTAATAGTTTATATAGGACATATCTGTTTTGACGTTGTTAACTTTTTTAGAATGATTTATTGTTAATTTATTCTCATCATTTATTTATTTCCTTATTTCCTTTCCTCACTGAGCTATTTTTCCCTATTGGAGCCCTTGGGCTTATAGCATCTTGCTTTTCCAGCTATGGTTGTAGCTCGGCTAATAATAATAATAATAATAATAATAATAATAATAATAATAATAATAATAATAATAATAATAGTCTCCTCTTTTGCTTCTTTTTCAATCCCTATTGTCCCAATCTGTTATTTTAGTGTTCATCTATTTTATGTCATTCTCATTATATATCCTCCACATGTTCATTTCTTTTTCTTACGAGTTGTTAGAATATCCTCTACTTTTGTTTGCTCTTGTATCCATGTTGCTCTTTTTCTGTCTATTATTGTGTTATTCCCATCATTATTTTTTGTATAAATTTTTGAGTTGTAACTAACTTATATTCTAAGGCTTTAGTAAGGCTCCAAGTTTCTAATGCAAACGTTAATACTGGTAGGGACATCTCATTAAATACTTTCCTTTTTAGAGAAAGTGGCATTTTACTTTTCACAATCTTATTTTGTTTACCAAAGGCTCTCCTTCCCATGCCTATCCTTCTTTCAATTTCGGTATCGTGTCCTGGGGAAACACTTACGGTCTGTCCTAAGTACGTATATTCATTAGCAATCGCTATAGGCTCGTCCATACCTCTTATTTGTTGTCTCTGCTTTTTCATTGAAATTTATCTTAGTATTACTGATATACATTTTCATTCCTATATTTCTGCTTTCACTAATCAAATCTTCTATCATCTTCTGTAATTCCTTCAATGATTCACTAAATACAACTCAGTCATCAACTAAATCTTAAGTTGTTAAGGTATTCCTCATTAATATTCTTACATTTTCCAAATCTGAATTCCTAAAAACTTATTTTGAACATACTGTGAATAGTTTCTCAACTCATTTCTCAATCAGAATATTCTCACTATCTTTATGTAGTTCTAGGATTGCTGTGCATCCTGTAATAAAGTGTTCTGACATAAGATTCTTCTATGCCTTGCTATTGAAAGGCTTTCATTGCTGTTGATGATTTCTCATAGTCTATAAATGCCATACATAGTCATTTGACCTACTCTGATGATTTTTCCATTAGCTGGTTAATTACATATATATGGTCAATTGTTGAATAACCATATCTAAAGCCTGCCTGCTCTCTTGCTAGATTAAAGTCTAGCTGATTTTCTATTCGACCTTGTACGTGTTGGTAACTTCTTTAACCTTAGTAGGTGGGGCAAGGATACAACTCTAAAAGCAGGTTCTTAATGTATTTTACGAGTAAAATACAAAGTCCGTGGGAACAACGGAAAGATAACTTATCAGTAAGATATCAGGAGAAACAAGACAATGCATCATAGGAACAATAAGTAAATGTTGCCAATGCTAATACAATGTTGTCATATCATATTAATAAGACATGAATTAATCTGCTGGTATGCAACATCTTGAAATAATGCTTGAAAACACATAATACAATAAATGGTACATATAGGATAATGACAATAATAATGAATACCGGTACATGTTAAATATGTAATTTCATGTACCTACAGGCCTAGAATATTTTATATATTACGGAGAGTAAACTTATTGGGCGGTTATTTTCAGGTCTCTTGTGTCTCCTTTTTTTGTGAATTAGTGTAATGATAAAGTTTTTCCAAGCTGTAGCTATAGAGTATTCTTACAGACACTTGGTGTTAGAGTTCAGCCAGTTTTACTACTATGAAATATCCTCCATCTATTATTAAATCAATTGTTAGGCTATCTTCTACTGCTGTCTTTTTCTCTTTTCCTGCCTTTTAATGCCTTTTTTACTTCTACCGTTACGTTTCGTAATGGCTCAGGTGTTTCATTACTCCTGTTGGCAAAATTATTTCTATATCACTATTGTATGATATTGTATAAAAATCCTCTGCAATTTTTCTTACTCCATCTCTATTGTGGATAGTATTTCAAATTTCATACTTCAAAGCACACATGTGTTTCCACCCTGTTCTAAGCCTTCTTTTCATAATTTCATGCTTCTTCCTTTCTTTGGTGTTTCCTCAATCTTGGTCTGATTGTGTTTACGAATATCTTGGGTTTTAGATGATTCTGCTA
>NC_090750.1:31468654-31513654 GCF_036898095.1 Palaemon carinicauda | reverse complement strand
AGGGAAATTCCTTTTAATGATAGATATTTCTGCCCATCCAAGGACTCGAACCTATGACCGATAAAAATAAGGAAAAACATTAGACTATCTAGACCACCCAGCAGTTAAGAGAGATAAGAGTTGGTTCCGATTCTGCTATATTTAATTCTGTCGCATTCAAGATTTGTACTTAAAATGGAGATCAGCACATCTCCACTCTAACAGCTGATGAGTAAGTTTGCAACACTTGTAGCCACTCTATGATAATTCCATCACTAACACCCTTTAATATCGAAATCGCTCTGCCGGGAATTTTAGAATCATAGGAAAATTCATTTTAGGGATGTATATAAATATATATGCATATATATATATATACATATGTATATATATATATATATATATATATATATATATATATATGTGTGTGTGTGTGTGTGTGTGTGTGTGTATACTGTATATGCTAGCATATATATGGTATATATATATGTGTGTATTAAAAGCTCAAGATAGAGACGACTAGCGAAATCTAATTGAGGCCCTTTGCGACAATAGGCGTAGGAGGAGATGATGATGATGATGATATGTATAAACATACATATCATATATATAAAACAACAACAACAAATGCAGCAGTTTCTAGTTCACTGCAGAACAAAGGCCTTAGACATATCATTATCTATGTCTGGGGTTAGGCCAGTTTTCGTCACCACCCTGACCAACTGCGGATTTGGTATGGTGGGAGATTTTTGTTTGATTATTCACAACAAACCAATCTAGTATGGGTGCCCCCGACTATTATTATTAATATTATTATTACTAGCCAAATTACAACCCTAGTTGGAAAAGCAAGATGCTATGAGCCCAAGGGTTCCAACAGGGAAAAATAGCCGAGTGAGGAAAGGAAATAAGGAAATAAATAAATGGTGAGAATAAATTAACAATATATCATTCTAAAAACAGTAACAGCGTCAAAACAGATGTGTCCTTTATAAACTATGAACAATGTCAAAAACAGATATGTCATATATAAACAATGATAAGGCTCATGTCAGCGTGGTCAACATAAAATAATTTGCTCCTACTTTGAACTTTTGAAGTTCTACTGATTCAACTAAATACTGTGTGGTATTGAGCCTCATGATGGAGAAGGCCTGGCTATTAGAATTAACTGCCTGCCTAGTAATACGAACAGGATAGAATTGTCCCGGGAGATCTGAATGCAAAGGATGGTCAGAGTTATGAAAAATCTTATACAACATGCATAATGAACTAATTGAACGACGGTGCCAAAGATTAAAATCTAGATCAGGAATAAGAAATTTAATACACCGTAAGTTTCTGTCCAACAAATTAAGATGAGAATCAGCAGCTGAACACCAGACACGAGAACAATACTCAAAACAAGGTAAAATGAAAGAATTAAAACACTTCTTCAGAATAGATTGATCACCGAAAATCTTGTAAGACTTTCTCAATAAGCCAATTTTTTGTGCAATTGAAGAAGACACAGACCTAATGTGTTTCTCAAAAGTAAAATTTTAAAAGAGTCATACAAATTTAAAGAAACATTATCAATACTGAGATCCGGATGTTGAGGAGCCACCGTCCTTGACCTACTTACAATCATACTTTGAGTTTTGTTAGGATTCAACTTCATACCACATAATTTGCACCATGCACTAATTTCAGCTAAATCTCTATTAAGGGATTCACCAACCCCAGATCTACATTCAGGGTATGGAATTGATGCAAAGAGAGTAGCATCATCTACATATGCAACAAGCTTGTTTTCTAGGCCAAACCACATGTCATGTGTATATAGTATGAAAAGTAATGGGCCAAGAACACTACCCTGTCAAACACCGGATATCACATTCCTATACTCACTATGGTGTCCATCAACAACTCTTTGAGACTAGTATAGCTTTGCTGATCATGGCAATGCATAAACCCTTTCACCACATTAAGGTTCCCCCAATCAAAAAGATATATATATATATATATATATATATATATATATATATATATATATATATATATATATATATATATTATTCCGGCTGGAGGGTTACATGAATTCCCACGCTCCGAAACTCACTTACTTTAATTTTACCTAAATCTGTTACACTAGAAAAATATACCCGAGCCCTGAGAAGAATACCCAACTCCCATACGGAAATATATATGAACACTGAATATCCAAAGGTCTCTTACGTTACTCTGAAAACAAAACTGAGTGATTGTTTATGTGGGGTATTCAAAAACCAACCTCTTACTTCAATTCTTAGTCAGGGATTACAAGCAAAGCACTGAAAGAAAATATTGGTGATCGAAATAATACACACTTTACAAATATAAATATATTCTATAAAAGGTTAACAGTAATACAAAAGAATTGACACCAAATTTAAATCACTTGGAATATTAAATCTGAGCAAAATCTTAGACTAAGACAAGAAAATGTTACTCTATGAAAATTATACAATCACTTGTTTTACTGGAATTAATTTATGAAAATATTTAATTTTGATAATTAATGAAAAGAGTAAACACATTAACACTAATGATTAAACACTAAATGAAATTTACATATATGTAACTGTTACACTTTCGTCTTTTGTTTTTCAAGGTTCAGAACAGTTAAGCAAAATTTTTTAATACACTTCACTATTTAACCTAAATATCAGAGGGCCAGTTACAAAAATTTATCTTAAAAAGGTACTTAAATTAGCACACTACACTTGATTTAATATCCAAAAAAATTCATCAACGTTTGAACAACACTATGCGTGATATACGTTGGGTAAAACATTTATTCACATTTGAGAGGACACACTCTCGGCTCTTTTAAAGGGATAGGCTGGATCTCTTCTGCTGCTTATGCATTCCTAGGGTCTATATATATTTACTTAATAATTCTAGAAAATTCTAAGAGATCATTCTCGTGGCGTGGTGGGCATGGTCTCACAGCATAAGGTTGCTAGCGTAGTAATTTGAAAAAGGGATACTAACCTTGCTTGCGAGGCAACTTTCTCTTAACTAACTCCACCCCCTTACCTCTCGACAATAAAAAAAGAGTAAATCTAATTCGAGAATTTTCATGCACTTACTAACCACGTGGAAACAAAGATGATGTAATCCCTCGTGCGCATTCCTCGTGTGTGTCATTCAGCATACCTAAATGAGTTACATAAGACTTCATGACAAAACTGCACGAAATAAAAAGTTAATTCTTAAAAATAACGTAAATTTACATATACTGAATTGAATGAAAAATACAATCATATGAATGACGAAAGTGTTATGTAATTTACATACATGACTTAAACCTACGAGAGTGGAACTCACCTTACGAGCTGGCTATACATCTCTTAAATACACAAATAAAATACATGAATAAAATATTTACTCTTATACAAGACCAGCTCCCCAAGAGTATATATATATATATATATATATATATATATATATATATATATATATATATATATATATATATATATATATATATATATGTATGAGTATAACTCTGACAATGTTCAATGAAAATTAATAAAGGACACAAAAATAAGGCTTATAGGAAAAATTCTACAGATTGTTAACGAATATACATATTTAGGATAGACAGTAAGTGTTTCCTCAAGACACGAGACCAAAATTAAAAGATTAATTGATTGATTGATTGAGAGTTTTCTGGCATCCTGACATCTAAGGTTATTGATGCCGATATCATTTATTTTATATAATAATAAAAGTATATTCAATTAAAACCATAAAGTTAAGATGTCATTATAAAAGTTAAATAGTTTTCAGAAGACCTACTTCTGAAATAAATCTAACAATGCCGCTCTCATAGTAGGACACATCATGTCCAAGAATCTTGGCAAGGATGAACCTGCCATCCTCACCTTAAGCTTTAAACAGATATCTATTTTGTAAGTTATCATAATTGGGGCAATGCCTCACTGTTAAAGGTACCAAACAGTTGTCACAATACGGTTGGTGTTGGCCCTTCAGCAGAAAATCATGTGTCAACCGAGTGTGACCAATGCGGAGACAACAAAAAGACATCTCCCACTTTTGGGGCATCATGTTATACCTCCAAGGAGATATGACATTTGTTACATCTCTCATGTTATTGCCATCTAGACTATCCCAATGCTGTTGCCAACTATTACAAAACAATTTCTTTATGTTAGGTAGGAAATCATTACAGGGAATACGATATCTTCTTGGTAGCAACTCGGATACAGCATTCTTCGCCAGAAAATCTGCCTTCTCATTCCCAGACACACCTATATGTGCTGGAACCCAACAAAATCGAACCATTATACCTCTCAGTCCAATAATAAAAAGCCATTCTAAAATCTTTAAAACTAAAGGGTTACTAGAATTAAAAACTTCTAAAGCTTGAAGAACAGGAATGAGACGAAGGGCTTTTGGAGAACAAAATGAGATTATGATATGTAAAATACCACTTTCTCTAAAAAGAAAAATGTCTGACCAGATGGTCTTACCAGTTTTACCTTCTGTATCAGAAACTTGGAGCTTTACTAAAGACTTAGAACATAAGCTAGTTACAACTCAAAGAGCTATGGGAAGAATAATGACGGGAATAACACTAGGAGACAGAAAAAAATAGCAATATAGATACGAGAGCAAACCAAAGTAGAAGATATTCTAACAAAATTCAAGAAAAAGAGATGGACATGGGCAGGATATAAGGATTGGCGAGCAGGTGTGGACTGCCATTGAAAGACCATAAACAGATGCAAGTGGAAGGAAATGTCTGAGGTCTTTGTTCTGCAGTGGATTAGTAATCACTGGTGATGATGATGATGATGAGTGTGATATATACATATATACTATATATATATATATATATATATATATATATATATGTGTGTGTGTGTGTGTGTGTGTGTATGTGTATGTACATGTATATGTGTGTATACATATATGAATTGCCTATATATAATTCAGTTAGTTGATAAACATGATTGCTGTCACGCTAATTTAAAATACCAAAGCAAACCAGTTACTAATCTAAGTAAATTTGTGTCTTGTTTTTCTTACTAACCGTGAGAGATCTCTCTGGGAAGGCTGTGGCCGGAGAGCACGCTCTTCAAGCTGCAGACGAAGCTGTTCCTCCAAACCACACAGTTGAGATGACTCTCGGAATTTCACCTCCTTTTTTGGTTTCTGTAGAACCTGACAGTTCAGATTGAAGCAAATTACAATTAATGACATCATCATTATTATAATCTTTTAACAGTTCAAATGGGTTTATAATTCCTTCCCTAATCTTTACTTGGTGTGAATCTTAGAACAATAGAAAGAGAAAGAAGTTTGTAAATTGCCTTGAAGACAGAATAACATGAATAAAAGTAACAGGAAAGAAATTAAAGCAGAAAGAATTAGAAAGGAGGCTACATATTAGATACACTATTAGCAGTACACCTCCTGCCCAGATCCATCTATCTATCTATCATAGCACTTCCCCTAATTTTGGGAGGTAGCCGACATGAAAAAAGAAACGAAAGGAGCTTTTTTTCTCAACCATTCCTCTTTGTCTGCTGAAGGATTTAGGCAATTTTGGTTGGTACTGCTGGAGTGCCATAGCCCACCCTTCCCCATTTTCCACCATAAACGAAGCTTCATCTGCTGACTCCCGTACTGACGCTACCTCATTGGTCATCAAGGTGACCCGAAGTAGCAGCAGGGCCTATGAGAACTGCCTCACAATCACTCACCATTCATTTCTGTGTCTAACATGCTCTTTAGCTCTCCCACATCTATCCTCCTGTCACCTAGGGCGTACTTCACTCCATCCATCCACTCAAATCTTGGCCTTCCTCTTGCCATTCTCCCATCACCTCTTACATTTATCACCTTCTTCAGCAAATGACCATTTTCTATTCTCTCTACATGGCCAAACTACCTTACCACATTCATATCCACTCTAGCTGCTAGTTCAGTTCTCCCACCCATTCCCCCTTTTATTACTTCACTCCTAAACTTATCCAATCGAGATACACCAGCCATTTTCCTCAGATACTTTATCTTAAACACATTCAATTTTTCTCTTTCCATCACTTTCATTTCCCCCAACTCCAATCCGTATATCACAGCTGGTACAATCACTTTCTCATACAGTGATCCCTAACCCTTTATTCTTTACCACTCCCTTCACAAGCCCCAACACTTTACATCCTTCATTCCAATCCACAATTTGCAGCAACAACAGATCCCAAGTACTTAAACTGATAAACTTCCTAAAATAATTCTCTATTCACTGTGACATTCAATCTAGCAACCCCCTCCCTTCTCGTGCATCTCATAGCCTTACTCTTGCTCACATTAACTTTCAACTTTATTTTACACACCCTCCCAAACTCTCCCACTGATTCACATCCCACTCACGATCACTCTCATCAGTTTCAATCCTTGACCAACCACTCAAGCTTTTGCCTCTCTTACAACTCTAACAGCAAACATATTGAACAAACCTGGTGACATCACATATACCTGTCCTAGCCCCATTCCTTGAGTGAACATCGTCCCGTGAAGACCTCTCTTATAAGAAAAAATATTTCCAACAGGACTGAGAAGGAACTGGTTAGGAGACATAGTGAAACCCTCTTTGTGGTGCCCCTAGACTTCTGCTTCATACTCCCTCCTGGCTGTCATCCCATCATCATCCTGTCCATCCATCTGTGTTCATGCCAGTATGTGTATCTTACATATTATCCAGCGTTATTGCACCTTTCACACACTGCCAACACATAGAGCCCATGGTCCGTCTTAGTTGCAAGCCAATCTAACATCATTACATCATCTCAGGCCCCCTCTCACTGGAAACCACTCACTCACTTCATTCCCTATATTAACACATGCTTCACTGCCTATGTATAAACTCTTCACTGCTTGCAACAACCTTCCATTAATTCCATATAATGTCATCACATTCCACATTGGTTCCCTATCAACTCTATCATAAGCTTAATCCAGATTCATAAATGCAACATATACCTCCTTACCTTATGCAAATATTTCTCGCATATCTGCTTAACTATAAAAATCTGATCCATACATTTCCAACCTCATTTAAAGCCACCCTGCACTTTTAAGATTGTATCCTCTGTTTTATCCTTAATCCTCTTAATTAACTCTTCACCATAGACTTTTCCAACCACACTCAACAAACTAATACACTTAGAATTACAACACTCTTGCATATTTCCCTTATCTTTGTGTAATGGAGCAATACACACACCCAGACCATTAGCATCATTGACAAAATAAAACATATACTAAACAATCACACCATCCATTCCAGTACAATCAAACCTACTTTGTTTAACCTATCAGCCTCACACCCACCTGGATGGCATTGATTAAAGTATGAGACCCCTTTACTGGTTAGCCTGCCTACAATAAGAAAAATTCTTAACCTTTAATCTCATCCAGCGCAATACCTTTTTTGCCCCTTTGTTTTTCCTTGCTTTTGCTGCATCTATCCTAGCACGTTCTTCCTGCTTCTTTAAGAGGGAATGAAGGTGAAATTCTTCAATTACTTTCATCCCTGCAGCAGATATCCGAGGCTTTATTGATCCCACTGATGACATTGAAGTGGAGGACAACCTTGCTGAGAAGAGGCTGGCCCTTTCAGCTTTCATCCTGGCTGTGACAGCTTCCGATATAGCCCAGAGTCTATATCTCCTTCTCAGTAGCTTCATCAGGAGAACCACTCGTGTTTCGGGGTTGCTTGGAGGCTAAAGTAAGAAAGAATATTAATCAAACATTAATTTATAAATCAACATACACATGTCCATTAATCAAGCCTGATTCTCTAAAGCCTATTTGACACAAACAGCAACATCACATTGCTTAAAACTTGGTCATGAATATGTTATCATTCTCTTTACTATTTTCAATCTAAATTCTTAAAGAGATTTGAAGTACATATACTGCATACTAAAAAAACATCCGTATTTGAATGTTAATTCTCTTCATCCCCATTCTCATCATTTTTAGAGTTTACACTCACCCTTATATTCTGATTCAGAATATATGGTAGGACGGAATACTGCTGGCGCCCTTTAGGAAACCTTGGTGGAATTCTGATTAAATAACTATGGGGAGTAAGATTACTGCCGATCCTCTCACTGGGTGTCAATATGTAGTTCACACGCTGCAATGATAGACAATAATACACCTACGAATAATAGCATATCTATGGAAAATTTTACGAGAATGCTCATCTACCTATCATACAATAGGTGTTCCATCCTGAATCTCATTTTATTTGTATGGCATAAATCATAGAAATAATGCTTTGAATACTCTGATTTCTAACTTATTTTGCTGGTAATCTAAAAGTTAGAAAAATTTTCTAATCCATTTCATTTAGCTAAATGCATTTATGGAAAAGCTGTTAACTAAGTAAGTTTAGACCAATGGTGATGGGTAATATAAGATTAAGTTACAGACGAATGATTGAAAATGTGTTTATCAAATACACTAAAATGTGTTTCTACATCACATTTGTCGTTCTCCCTTCGGGTGTATTTCCTACATACACTGAAAGCTTAACGACTATATTTCACTTCTAAAACTCTCTCATGATACTTTGGAAAGGAACTTTACCTTAGCTAGTACTGCTTTAGTCCTAAAACCACTGAGAAGAAGTGGTGGAAACTCGAGTCCCTCCTCTTCTTCAGGAATCACTAGCTCACTTGTTTTCTTGACTTTCGACCTAACTTTCAATTTCTTTTGTCTGACAGATGAAACAGCAGCAGATCTAGGTCTCTTTACAACGGTCTCTTGCCTCTCTAGTTTAACTGGTGAGAGCACATGAGATGACCTTTTCTCTAGAGATGACTCAGCTGTTGTTGTTGTCCTAGAAATCTCGGCTGTTTGGAAGGTATTGTTACTGGAAAATGACCTGGAATGGAAGTCAGTCTCCGAACTGCTGCTAAGACTGTGACGTTCTGGATTCTTCTTCTCTTTGATTAGCTCAATCTCCTCTTGGATGGTCCTGCTCTGAAGAGAGCCCCCCCTCTGGCTTGACTTTGGGGAGATGGGGGGAGGCCCCACAATTGCAGAGGGAAGGCGCATTTTTGTTGTTTCATCCTGGTCGCGATGTCCTCTGGGACGTGCCGACTGACTACGCTGGAGCCTCAATGGAGGGACGCCACGCTTTTCCCCAACTGGGGTTTGAAAGAAGCTGTCTCTAGTGGCCATACTTGCTACAAACTGACCTAAAAATCTGAAACACATAAGTAAAATAATGCATATAACTTCCGTCTTACAAATCCAATTTTTACTTTTTTTATTATCACTTACTTGAAATATTCCTTAAATTTTTCTTCAATACTCGTCCAAGAACTAGTCCTGAATAACCTCAGCTAAATTATACACAATAACAAATAGTAGAAGATAATGGTAAATACTTATAGAAATTTGCATAATTATGTATGAAGATATGCTAAAGAAATAGAATTATTTTCTAATCATATAAAATGGTTATCAAGAAACAAAAATTATGTACCGATTAAACCTCCTGAAAACTTTGCCATGCACTGTAATCTCTGAAGCTATTCCAAGCATTCCATCTTTAAAATAATCTTTTAAAGGTTAAGAAATTTACTATTTTTACAATTGCCATCCAAAACCTTCATAATTTAAGATACAGGATCAGCTTCATAGTGTATTATATTGCATGTCGATATAAACACAAAAATATATGGCAATTTTTCAATTGAGATGTATCATGATGTAAGATTTGATATATCTATTACATACCGGAAAGATAAGTTAATGAAAGATTTCTTACACACAGGATAATTGAGATCTAGTACAGCTCAGAACGCTGGTTCAACTGCGATGTTCTCTTTTGTAAAAAGAATTTTATATCGTTAAAACGAAAGATAGTTTCTCTTTTCTGCATATGAAATCTTCCTCTAGGCAGAAAAAGTAAAAAGAAAAAGGAGGGCGCGAACCCATTAGAATATAATTATGTAAATTTTCCGTCAAATAATGCTATTGTCATTCAAGCTGAGCACACGTTCAAAGGGAACAACCAAAATACTGTAGGTTATTAACTTGCAATTGAAACTTCTCTAAAGTAAAAAGTCTATTTGTGAAAAGAGGAAATATCCTGCAAACAAGAATATAAAGATCAATAGATAGAGATATAAAATACAGATTGAGATAACATTGAATAAATCTGGACATCTTAAACGTACTTGAATTATCTTGAAAATACTTTCTGCCATAATCTGTCAGTATCTACTAAAACATTTACAAAAATATCTTTGCCATTTTATATTGAGGTTCAAAAGAAATCATTCATTTGTCCTATCTTCCATTAATTTGGATTTTAACTCAATTATTTCTAGAGTTTTGAAAGTTGTGTGTGCAGATGATATGGTTTATCATTTGCAATTTTCTTTTGAAAATCACATGACCTTCCATACTATTTGCATGATATTGTGAAAATTAATTTCCTCAAAGGTTTTTTGAATGCTTATTTTGTGATAAACCATACAATTCTAATAGTAGATAGCGTAACTTATGTTAGTAAAATGAAAAATTTATTAACTAATAGTCGTATACAAAAGTATCAACCGAATAAGTTTTACAATGTCTCAAAAATAAACTTGATGGAATATATTTTCTCATAAACGTCAGAAAAAAATTAAATCAATTAAATTTTGTATTTGTGATTCTAAGTTCAAAACTGATGGAAAAATATTTTAAACAAACGTATGTTTGATTTGGCAATTTTTTACTACTTTTTTAAACATGTTCCTAAGATTATTCGAATGGATGGCTGTAGTATCAGTTCATAGATTTCCTTTTTGGCGTTAGAACTTGCGTCGTAGATGTAAATGTTCTTTTAAAAATTTGATAAAAAAAGGTCTTGTTTATGCTATTTACGCTAAGATTTTAAAAGTTGGTTACTTGTCCTTTGTAAATATTTCTTTAAGTTGTGTATCTTTCCAGTTCAAATTTAGATTATATATAAAAAAGAAAAACAAATAACGTGACCTAAGTACATTAACCTGAACAGAATATTAAAAAACCAGTATGAATTCATGTTATCAAGTTCTTATTTATATGCACTCTATAGAAAAGTTTTGTTGACATTTCATAATAAATGGGATAAAATAAATTGCCCAAGAACATCGATGGTTTGTCATATTTCACCGGTTTTGATATAAGCAGATTAATATTGAAAAAATTTTCGATATAAATGTAATATTCACGTACAACATCGCTGTAAAAATCTGTTCTCAACAAAGTAATAGCTCAGTTTATAAAATCCCCTTCATGGATGGCGATTAATTTTATTCAGGACAGACTAAAATGAATTAAATTTCAATATAAATTGACATGGATATTCAGTTAAAACCCCTTAATAAGAAATTGTATAGGTTTCATCACATAATATACCAAGATGTAATATCATCCATAAAAGTAGTTTTTAAATCTACATCACTAAAGCTAACAAATTAAAATACCATTAATCTATGCACAAGATTCCCGAAGTAGACTAAAAAGAAAAACTAGATATAACTTGAGATTTTGCTTAATGGTTTTGGCCTCCCCTAAGTTAATCCAAGACATTTCAATATCTAAAGATCACCCTCAAATATCATATACCGCTTTAATATCATAAGTTGTTTCTTTTAAAACCAAACATTATTTGTAGCTTCTTGTTCTACTGTACATAGTTTGATAACAGCGTCTTGAAGTAAAGACGTAGTCTTGTGCTCTGGTGTTGTGGAGGATTAATTTTTGTTTTTATTTCTATTTAGTTTTTGTTTGCCAAATCGAGAGAGAGAGAGAGAGAGAGAGAGAGAGAGAGAGAGAGAGAGAGAGAGAGAGAGAGAGAGAGAGAGAGAGAGAGAGTGGTTAGTGTATTGTTTGTTGTGAGAAAGACTGTTGGTATAAATGAGATTGATTGTTTATGTTTTAGCTAGGTTAAGACAGTGGTTCGTGTCCTGGGTAAATGCTCATTTTGATTTGACTGCAGCCAGAAGCAGTTGTGTAAATGCTGGACTATTATCATTATTATATTATTTCAACCAGCGTGGAAGTGTTGATTTATTTTTTGAGTAAGTACAGTTTTGTTTATATTTGCTTGTTGTGATTGTGAATGATAAGAACAGTTTATTATTTACCTTTGATTATAGTGCGATAGTTTAGTTAGCTAGGAGTGTTCGTAAGTGTTTTTCTTTTTTATTTTGCAGGCCGTAATTCCTCCTTTGGAGAGTTATTTTTTTGAATGTCGATCTATAGTTGCTGACCTGGCCTGTAATTGGTTGTGTTTGATTGCTCTTTTGGATTGCCCAACTGTTGATGACCTGGCTGGTTTATTACAATTAAGTACGATGATAATGATGGTGACGACGATTATGACCACTACTAATAGACTGTTCATTTCAATTGACTGGAACTGAACATAGTTCCGCTTGCCACAGATTGGTGGTTGTGCCAAGAAAGACTGATGGGTTTGTGTGCGGAGACAGTTTCCGCATTAATAAATATACAATAATAAACATATTTGGTTGTAGTGCATCTTAGTTTTAAGTTTCGATATTTTTTCTCCGGGTTTATGTGAATGTGGTACTTTTATTTATTTTGTATATTAAGTTTTTTTTGTGTTAAGTATATGATTAGTGATGAGTGATTTTTTTTGGTTGTGTTTTGTTGTAAGGAAATATAGTTTTAAGGTTATGATATGTTTTTATGTCCTTTTTGTCTAAGAGTCCAGTTGATAACGTAAGGGGAAAGTTTGTGCAGAGGAGACATTTGTCAGTTAGTGATTCAAGGGTGTGGGGGTTATTCTTGTGACATCCCGCCACATTATTTTGGTGTCCAAACAGGGACTGCTGAGGTGGGATTGGAAGCTGGACTATTGGACGAAGGATGGAATTAGGATTAAAAATTAGATATAAGGTTGATGAAAAATGGAAGAACAGTTAAGGGTTTTGAAGGAGGAATTGCGGCGGAGTAATTGTTGCACGAGAATAAGAGGATGAGTTGTGAGAATGAGGAGATGTAAAGGAAACTGAGGGAAATTCAGGGAACTGTGGAGCAAGTGGGAGAAGGTTTTGAGATGAGGATGCCAGAGAATGAGGAACGAATGGAGAAACAAATGGAAGCTATGATGGGGAAAGTAATGAGGATGATGAAAACGTTCATGGGTGAAGGTGCAGTCGGAGGAGTGGCTTCTGCTTCAGGTAATGGGTTGCTTGTGGAAGAAAAAGTAAAGGTAAGTGATAATGGGGAAGGAAGTGATAGTGATAGTAATAGTAATAGTAATAGTGAAGGTAAAGGGACTAGGTATAGTAAGGATGAACGGAAAGGTGAGAGGAAGGATGAAAGGAAAGGTAAAAGTGATGTGAGGAAAGAGAAGAAAAGGTGTCAGGATGAGAGCGACGATGATCGTGAAGAGTATAATCAAGGATAGGAGTATGAGTGTGGAATTAGATTCTTTATATCCTAGCGAGGAAGTAGGAAACAAGAAGGAAGGTAGCAGTGATGATAGCAGTGAGAATGAACGTGATGTGTGTAAGATTGTGTTTATGACAGAGGTACCTCGGTGTGAAAGGTTTAATGAGCATAGTAGTAGGGATGTATACGAGTTTTTCAAGGAGTATGAGAGGTATTGTCAGGATAAGTATGGTGATAGTAAGAGAGTTTGGGCTAGGGAGTTAGGAGAATATTTGACTGGGTATTTGTTGACGATGTATGGTGTGATAATGAGTGTGGGGGATATTGAATATGATAGTGTGAAATGTAGGATAATTGAGCTGGTAAAACTTATGAAAGGGAGTGTTAAGTATAGGCATAAAAATTATTTTGATGAGACTCGAATGAATGTGGGTGAGGCTATTTCTTTGTATGTATGTCTGTTAGAAACGTTAGCAAGGAAGAAGTATGGAGATGAAGGTATAAATGAGAATAAGGAGTTAATGAGGAAGTTTTTGGCGACAGTACCTGAGAATGTGTGTGAATTTATTAATTTGAAACGGAAGGAGAAAATGAGGTGGACGCAAGAGAGATTGACATGGGATGATATACTAGAGATAGTTGAGGATTATGAGTTAGATAGGTGCATGAAAGAAAGTAAATCTGTGAGTGTAAGAACTGGAATGGAAGAAAGTGTAATAGAATTTGGTAGTTATAAGGATGCAATTTTGAGAGGGCCAATGAGGATAGCTGATCAGGTAATAGATAGGAGTGTTAGGGCAAGTAACGGAGGAACTGTGCAAGCAAATGATGGATTTAGGCTGGGTAATTGGCGCAACAGGGATAGTAGTGTGAGTGCGCAACGAGGTATGTCAGATAGTATTGTCCGTGATGAAAAGTGTTATATGTGTGGAAAGGAAGGTCATAAGAAGAATGAATGTAGATGGGCTCTAGGTGCTTGTTTTGGATGTGGTGGGGTAGGGCATAGAATTAGCGAGTGCAAGAAAGAGGAGGGGTAAAATGTTATCAGTGTGGTATGACTGGACACATAGCGAGTGGATGTCGTAGTAATCGTACGAATGTGATTTGTGGTAATTGTGGTAAGGATGGCCATTATGCTAGAATGTGCAAGGAGCCGCAGGGTAAGTGTACTGAATGTGGTGCAGATGGGCATGTAGCTAGAGTATGTAGGAAGAAGGGATTAAGTCGACCAGGATGTTCGGGAAACTAGAGTGTAAGAGGGTTCAGCTAGGTGAGTCCTCGAGTGTGTGCGGAGTGAATGTGATGCATGTTCGTGAAGGTTTACTGCATGAAGACGTGATGGGTGAAAGAGCTTATGACTGCATGAGTACAAAAGTAAATTTTAATGGAATAGAGCTAGTTGGTCTGATTGATACTGGTTGTGGTGTCAATTTGATGATTAGGAATGCGTACGATAAGGTAAGGGATGTTTGTGAATTTAGGGGGTGTAAAGGTGAAGTGAAAGGTATATGTAATTCAAGTATGTCTGTGCAAGGAAAGTTACGTGAAAATGTTATGATTGGGGGGCTGATGATGGAAGATAATGATTTTTATGTGGTTGAGGGAGTAAATAACAAATATGATGTCTTATTAGGTTATAATTTCTTGAAAAATATGGTATGATTGTACATCCTAGTGTAAATATGATAAAGTGAGAGTTAAGGGTAAATTTGGTGGATAATTTTATTTGAGTGAAGATGGTAATGTATGTACGAAGGTATGGAAAGGTGTGTCGTTAATAGCGAAAGAAGGTGTTAAATTGTCAAGAGATGCGAGTGAGGTTGTCAGTAAAAAAGTTGCATGGCCGAATAGTCTGGGAATTGCCAATGGTGACAATTGTAAATACGTAGTGGAAGGTTTGGAAGCAAGTAATTTAGTAAAAGCAAGTGTGCATGTGTATGATGGTATTTTGAATTTGCAGGAGCCGAAGGTGTATGTGAGCTTGTTGCCGACTGTAAGGAGGAAGAGAATACAGGGTATACGTGAGGGTGATTGCATGGGATGTATGTATACGTAGCTCAATGTAGAGGATGAAAGGTATGTTAAATTGAGACATGTTATGACAGGTAAGATAAAGCAGGATGCCTTTCTCCGCCTATTGCCAGAGAAATAGAAGAGCAGTGCCAGGAGTTAGAGCAAATGGGTGTAATAGAAAGGAGTGAGAGCACCTGGAATAGCCCCATTGTACCTGTAAGAAAGCCGGATGGAAGTTTACGCATGTGTATTGATTATAGGAAGGTGAATGAAGTAACTGTTAAAGAACGTTTCCCGATGAATGTAGTGCCTAACTATGTGTATAAGATGCATGGTATGAAAGTTTTTACAAAGCTAGATTTAGTTAGGGGCTATTACCAGATCCCTCTGGCAGAGGGGAGCAGGCCCATTACGGCATTTTTGAGAAGTAATTGTCACTATCAGTTTAGAAGATTAAGTTTTGGCCTTGATTATGCGCCTGCTGCCTTCCAGGGGGCGATGGATATTGTTTTGGCTGGGTTTGATCGACAGAAGGTGACTGTTTTTATAGATGATATTTTGATTGCGAGTGAGACTGTTGAGGAACACATGCAGTTGCTTGAAGCAGTATTAATACGTTTGATAGAGGTTGGTGTGAAAGTTAAGCTTGAAAAGTATATATGGTTGGCCGGGGAGCTGGAATTTCTTGGGCATGTGGTGAGTGAATCGGGTATATGGAAGAGTGATAAGTTTTTGAGTGCGTGAGTTAAGAGATTTTCTTGGGTTGATTGAATTTGGTCGGAAGTTTGTCAGAGATTGTTCGGGAATAGGGAAGCCTTTTAATGAGTGGACAGGTAAGAGAAATAGTACGAGACTGAAATGGGATGAGCATATGATAGAAGCAGTTGAAAATTTGAAAGAAGAGGCTGCGAGAAACGTCACTTTGGCCTTTCCCGACTATAGTAAGCATGCGCGTGTGCTAGAGTTATATACGGATGCTAGTGGGATTAGTATGGGTGGTTGCTTGGTTCAAATGCGAAGAATAAATGGAGATGAACAGTTGAGAGTGATAGCGTATGTAAGTAAAGCATTTAATAAGGCTGAGCGGAAGTATTCAACAATTGAAAGGGAGTTGTCTGCGATAAGGTTTTGCATGAAAGCGTTGAAGGTATTTTTGTATGGTGTGAAATTTATTGTGCGTACTGACCATCAGCCCCTAGTGTACATGATTAGGAAAGAGTCTGTGAATGCTAGGGTTGCGAGGACAATAGAGGATTTGAATGAATTTGACTTTAAGCTAGAATATGTACCTGGGAGTAAGAACGTGATAGCAGATGCAATGTCAAGAATGCATGGTAAGATAGAAGATAGTAGCGAGAATGATAGTAATTTTGAAAGGTTGCCAGAAGATTTAGTGGTGGTACAAAGTTTTGAAGGGGATGACATGGTGTATAAATGTATTTTGAGTGGGTTGAATAAGTTGAAATTGGAGGGTTTGAATAGGGATATACCTGCTAGTGTAGATGAGCTTAGAATGAGTGTTAGGAATGAAATATTGAAGGAAATGGCATATAAGGAGGAGGATAGTGTGCTTGAGGGTGAATTGTTATCAAAAGTATTGTTGGTAGTATGTTGTATGGTGTCACTGTTTATTTGTATTTTGGGTGGAATCGTCCGATGCAGTACCGGGCAAATAAGGAGACTGAAAGGGATTTCATATTGAGGTTACAATGTAATGAAAGATGTTGCAAGTTGTTGAGTGAGAAGGAGGATTGCCCGAGTGACTTGAATCTGAGTGGTATGAGCGTGGAAGATAGAGAAGATGAATATAGGTGTCACAAGAATGACTGTATTGATAGAAGAGTAAACATTTGTATGCATAGTGTAAAAGGAAGAATGATGACGTATGTGGGTATAAATGAGAATGAATATTGTATTTTAATTGATACAGGCGTGCAAGTGTCATTAGTGAATATGTCTGTTATCAAGGAAATAGAGCGGTACAATTGGGAAGTGAAAAGGCAACGTACGAGTGTGAGAATTCATGGGATAGGTAAAGGAAGTTTGCTAGTCTGGGAAGAAGTGCGTTTGAAAGTAAAACTGGGAAGTATGGAGGTGGAACATAATTTCATTGTAATGGAAGAGAATGAGATGCCTAGTTGTTTTCTTTTATAGGAATTGACTTTTTAAGATTGCATGATCTATCAGTTGATATTGGTAGTGGTTTGCTTCTGAAGATTGGATGTGAAGTAATTGTGATAGAAGATAATAGTGTATCTATTGCGAATTTTGTTGGCATGGTTGATATTACGAGAATTGAGGATGATCTATTGACTAAAGAGGAGGTGGAAGAAATGCAGGATGAATGTGTGGAAATTAAAAGGTTACATGAATGTATGTTGAATAGCATTGAGGTAAAAGAATGGCCGTCTGATTTAGAGGTGTATAAGAAAGTTAGTAAGAGACTTGTTGTGTGTAAGAATATTGTTTATTTTCTGCATAAAGAAATGGATGAAGATATATATGTTCCTATGTTTCCCATGCATGCAGCTGTAAGTACGAGTATGTGTATGTTAGTGCATGACAGATATGGGCATATGGGTAAGAATAAATTGTGGGAATGCATGCGTGAGATTGTTTATGCCTGTTTTGAGATTGTGTATGAAAGAGCCATTTGAAATGTTTGAGATTGATTGCATTTCGTTGCCTGCAACTGCGAGAAGACATGTGGGAGTGATTGTTATGGTTGATCGCATGATTAAATTCATGTATGCAGTACCCATCAAGGATAAACGGGGTGAGACTGTTGCAAGAATGGTTGGTTAAGTGATGTTGCCAATGTGTGTTTGTAAGCCTGCGAGAATGTCAAGTGATAATGGCTCTGAGTTTGTTGGATGAGAGTTTGAGCAGATGTTAAGAGAATGGAGTATTGAACATGTGTATTCGACTCCTTATATGCCAAGTGCGAATGGGTTGGCTGAAAGGACTGTAAGAACATTAACTGAAATTTTGCAAATGATGAGTACATGTGATAATGATTGGGATTTGTATATTGGTAGAGCATTGTGGGCTTATAATGCAACAGTGCATAAGAGTAAGAGTATGTCTCCATTAAAGTTTGTTAAATTTTGAAAAGATAGTAAGACCGAGGTTGGGTGTGTCGGAGGATGATAGAGATGTGTGGAGGAAAGCAAATGAGAGGTTTGAAAGCTTTAAAGTTGGTGAGAGAGTGATGAAAGAAGTAATTGAAAAGAGTAGAATGAATGTGAATAAGGTGCGTGATAAATTTGAAGGTCCATATGAGGTGTTAGAAGTTGGTTCGAGTGGATTAAGTTATGTTTTGGGTAAGTTGTGTGTGGATGGTAGTGTGGAAAGAGTTAGGGCACACCACAACCAGTTGCGTAAATGGAAGGAGGTACCCAAGTATATCCAAGAGAATGGGATGAGTAAATGGTTAAAAAGGAACAAGTGCGAACCTAGTATGTATGAGGAATTAGGTCTAGAAGGTAAACAGTAGGTGTTAGTAGAATATATGAAAAGGAAGAATACGAGAGCTTTAAGTAAGGATGAAAGAAGGGGAAATTTTATAAGTAAAAGTGAGAATAGAAATAAGTATGACAAGGGTGTAAATGTACAAATGAGTGTGGAAGATAAATATGTTAATACAGATGAATCATGGCTGAGTGTGAATGATACCTATAGTGTGTGTGGCTTTTCCTTAGATGATATAAAAGAAAGTATGACGAATGCGAGAATGAGAGATAGGAGAATGATAAGTAGTATGGTTGAATCTTTTATTAAAGTAGAAAATGGTTTGGATGAAATGGATGAATTACTGACGGAAATAAGCAAGATTTTAGGGCCAGATGATAGTGAGGTAGATGGGATAGTGCATGATATATTAGATGATAGGAGTACAGATGGGAATTGGAAAAGGACAATAAATGATAGTGATATGGAAGAAGTGAATGAGAGATTATATGAAGGCCCAGTTACTCAAAGTAGAGGTCCTGTTCCCGACTGCGATTGGGTTATGAAAAAAATTAGTTACGTGTTGTGTAAGATGGATTTGGCAAAATAACAGGGGAGGAATGTGGAGGATTAACTTTTGTTTTTATTTCTATTTATTTTTTGTTTGCCAAATCGAGAGAGAGAGAGAGAGAGAGAGAGAGAGAGAGAGAGAGAGAGAGAGAGAGAGAGAGAGAGTGTCAGCGAGCGAGAGGTAGTGTATTGATTGTTTGTTGTGAGAAAGATTGTTGGTATAAATGAGATTGTTTTTTTATGTTTTAGCTAGGTTAGGACAGTGGTGCATGTCTTGGGTAAATGCTTATTTTGATTTGACTGCAGCCAAAAGCAGTTGTGTGAATGCTGGAATATTATTATTATTATATTTCGACCAGCGTGGAAGTGTTGATTTATTTTTTGAGTAAGTACAGTTTTTTTTATATTTGCTTGTGATTGTGAATGATAAGAACAGTTTATTATTTACCTTTGATTATAGTGCGATAGTTTAGTTAGCTAGGAGTGTTCGTAAGTGTTTTTCTTTTTTATTTTGCAGGCCGTAATTCCTCCTTTGGAGAGTTATTTTTTTGAATGTCGATCTATAGTTGCTGACCTGGCCTGTAATTGGTTGTGTTTGATTGCTCTTTTGGATTGCCCAACTGTTGATGACCTGGCTGGTTTATTACAATTAAGTACGATGATAATGATGGTGACGACGATTATGACCACTACTAATAGACTGTTCATTTCAATTGACTGGAACTGAATATAGTTCCGCTTGCCACAGATTGGTGGCTGTGCCGAGAAATTCTGATGGGTTTGTGTGCGGAGACAGTTTCCGCATTAATAAATATACAGTGATAAACATCTTTGGTTGTGGTGCATCTTACTTTTAAGTTTCAATATTTTTTCTCCGGGTTTATGTGAATGTGGTATTTTTATTTATATTGTATGTTAAGTTTTTTGTGTCAAGTGTATGATTAGTGATAAGTGTAATTTTTTTTGGGGTTGTGTTATGTAGTAAGGAAATATACTTTTAAGGTTATGTTTTGTTTTTATGTCCTTTTTGTCCAAGTCCAGTTGATAACGTAAGGGGAAAGTTTGTGCAGAGGAGACATTTGTCAGTTAGTGATTCAAGGGTGTGGGGATTGTTCTTGTGACATCCTGCCACAGTGTTTCACTTTCCTTGTTTATATACAGTATACTCAGCCAACATTGAGTCATATTTTTAGTTCCCGTTGCAGAGGTTATACAGCCATATATACGTATACACAAACAAACAAACAAACAAATATACAGACATACGTTCACACACACATATATATGTATATATATATATATATATATATATATATACATATATATATATATATATATATATATATATATATATATATATATCATTACGACTAGCGAATTACGTAAATTCCCGCGCTCCAAAACTCACCTACTTTATTATTACATAACCTGTGATTGTGATTTATCTGGTCCAATAGATTCTGTTGCAAGGGGATGTTTTAAATATGTGATTTCTTTTGTGGATGATTATTCTGGATTAACTGTTGTATATTTATTGAACTCTAAGAGTGATTCTGTAAAATATACTCAAAAATTTCTAGCTGATATTTTTCCATATGGTTCAGTAAGAATATTGAGGACGGATAATGGTACTGAATTTACTAATAAAGATTTTAGGTCACCTATCAGAAATTGTATTAAACATGAATTTTCTGCTCCTTATTCGCCTCACTAAAACGGTACTGTAGAGAGGTCATGGCGTTCAATTTTCGACATGGCTAGATGTTTATTATTAGAGGCAAAATTGCCGAAGGATTTGTGGACCTATGCTTTAAAGACATCTACATATATTCGTAATAGATGTTATAATCCAAGAACTGGTAGGACACCAGCCTAGCTTAGATAATATGCCTGTGTCTAGTACTGTTTGCTATGGGTATGTTCAAAATAAAAAGAAGCTGGACGCTCGCAATGAGCAAGGGATATTTGTAGGTTATGACACAGAAAGCCAACCTTACCTTGTATATTACCCAGAAATTGATGATGTTAAGAATATCAGATGTGTAAAATTTACTGAAAACTTTTCAGAGGAAAGAAATATTTTTGATGATGAGTTTCCATTGTATACACTAAGTCCTAAAGTTTCAGATCCTTTGGAAGTTGAACATGTAGTAACAGATGATGAAAGGAAACATAACCAAGATCAAGTAAATGAGTCAGATAAGCTGAATGAAGAGGAGTGTAAAGGTGATTCTAACAGAAAATACCTTGAAAGGGAGAGACGTAAGCCAGAGTATCCTAATGAATATGACACCGACACAGATTTATCTAGCATAGTAAAATGTTCTGTAGGTTATTGTTATAGGGTTACTGATATACCTGGTTTTAATTGATGAAGCAGTTTCATCTCCCGATGCAACTCATTGGAGGGAGGCCATGAGGGAGGAAGTGAAACCCCATGAGGAGAATGACACACATGAACTTGTTCCTCTACCTGGTGCACGCTCTCCAGTGGCGGGTAGATGGGTTTATACTGTTATACTAGGACCTAATTATGATAAAAAACACAAGGCAAGGCTTGTAGGAAAAGGCTATTCACAGATTCAGAATATAGATTATCAGGAGACTTTTTTCCTGTATTACCTCAGTATGCATGTTAATGCAGTTTCCTATACAGTATGGTTTCGTGGTACCCCAACTGGATGTAAAGACTGCATATTTGAATGCAGACATTGATTGTTGAATTTATTTAATTCAGCCAGAAGGCTTTATTAAAAATGGTAAGAATGGTGAAAAAATTTAATGTAAACTGAAAAAAATATCATTTCACGGCCTTAAACAAAGCGGCTGCAGCTGGAACAATCTTTTACATAGTTTTCTTTTGTCTAAAAACTTTGAACAATCTTTTGCAGATCCTTGTGTTTATGCTAAATGTGAAAATAATGCGAGAGTAATTATTATCATTTGGGTCAATGACATATTGATTGCTACTAATTGTAAGAAAGTCCTAGATGATGTGAAATCTTTTTTTATGTAATATATTTAAGATGAAAGACTTGGGAAAATTAAATTGGTTTTTGGGTATGGAATTTATATTAGAGTAAGACTGTATCAGAATGAACAAGTGTAATTATCTGAAGAGAATTCTTGATAAATTTCAAATGTCAGACTATAAATCAAAATCTGTACCAGGTGATCCACGTGTAAATAATGAAGTGTTTCTTGATTCTGAAAAGTTATCGGATGCCAAGCTTTATAGAGAAAATGTTGGTAGTCTTATTTACATTATGATGGGAACAAGACCTGAGATTTGTTTTGTTGTGACTAAGTTATCACAATATACGTCTAACCCTTCCAAAGCAGATTTTAATCTGTCAAAATATGTCCTTAGATATTTGAAGGGTACTTTGCATTTTGATTTAAAGTATTTTAAGTCAGATGATGAAATAAAATTGAGTGATATTTGTGATTCTGACTGGGGTTCTTCAAGTGATAGAAGAAGTATCACAGGTTACCGTTTTCAGTTATATTCTAAAAGTTCTCTTATTTCATGGAAATCTAAGAAACAAAGAATTGTAGCACTGTCATCTTGTGAAGCAAAGTGTGTATCTTTAACTTGTTCTATCCAGGAAGCTAAGTTTTTAAATCAAATATTCACTGATATGCTGGTATGTAATAAGCAACCAACTGTTTTGCATGCTGATAACCAAGGGGCAATAGCATTGTCTAAGAATCCAGTTCACCATCAAATATCTAAACACATAGATATACGTTATCATTATATTAGATCTGAAATTCAAAGTGGTTATTTTGAACTGTTGTATATTCCTTCAGAAGATAGCATTTCAGATATTTTCACAAAGTCAGTTACCAAACAAAAGTTGTGTAAATTTTCTTTTAAAAGGGGTTAATCTTGAGTTTAAGTTGGGGTGTTCAGTAATAAACTCAAGATGAATGATTCTATACCTATTTATTTAAGTTTACCATTTATTTATATTACATTATCTATGTTTATGCCGCTAGCGCCTCTGTTGATAAAACTCGTAATTGTAACTAGCAGTTGTTGTTCCGTGAAAAGGAAGTAAGCAATAAAAGGGCGTTGTAGCCTGTGAAGTTATTATTGGCATTTTACTTAAGTATCCTCCCATATATTGCCCATTTCTTCCGCCGTCATGCTACCTTTATCTCAACAACACTGAGTATCTAAAGGTCTCTTTACGTTACACTCTAAACAAAACTGGGCGATTACTTTACTTTTAATGGAACTATTTTAAAACCAACCTCTTACTTCGGTTCTTTGTCAGGGAATACGAGCAAAGCACTGAAAAGATTATTGGTGATCGAAATAATACACACTTTACAAAAATATGTATATTCTTTAAAAATAACAATTAAAAAATAATACAAAAAATAAATCACTCGAAATTTGAATCTGAACCAGACCTTAGACTTAACACAAAATTGACGCTTTAAGAACGGTTACAATCACTTGAGTTACGAAATATTTATTAATGTAAATGTTTAATTTTGACAATTAATGAAAAAGTTGACACTCTAACACTATATTAATAAACAATGATTGCACTTATATATAAGTAACTGTTACTTTTACGTCCTTAGGGCTCACACAAGGTTACCGAATGGTTATGCAAAAATAAATACACTTCACTTTTTAACTAAATCTCACAGGGCCGGTCACAAAAAAAAAAAAAAATTTACAATATATACTGTATACACAAACATACTTCATTTCTTACAACTTAAACCACAGAAATTCCAATGTTTGAACAAACACTTTTCACATTTGAGAGAAAACACAATGCATGTTTGAGAGGAAACACTATGCACATTAGAGAGGAAATACGTTGTGGCTGGATAGATGCTGGAGAGAGAACTAGCGGAAGTTGGCTCTTTCAGAGGGTTCGGCAGGATCTCTCTGTCCTGAGCATGGGCAGGTCCTATATATACCATCTTAATTCATTCTAGAAACTTCTAGTTAATCAGTCTCATAGTGTGGGGGCATTATCTAGACAGCCTCTCACAACATCAGGTTGCAACTTGGCAGTTTTAAGAAGGGGTTCCATTCGTCGTCCAATGAGACAACACTCTCAGCTAACTCCGCCCACCTCCTCTCATACCATTAAAAACAGAGTAAACTTTAATCTAGAATCTTCATGCACCTTCCAACCACGTGGAAACATGATGCAATCCCTAGCGTTTGTTATACAGCATACCTTTTACCAATGTTATATAAGACTTCGTAACCAACCTACATGAAATGGAAGTTTAATTCTTTAAAATGATGTAAATATACATACACAGAACTGAAGGAAAATATAACTTAATGAATGAAGACAGTCTTATGTAATTTACATATATTCACTTAATCCTACATGAGGGGAGCTCACCTTACGAGCTGGCAAAACATCTCTTAAATACACAAATGAAATACATGAATAAGATAATCTACTTTCATGGAGACCAGCTTCGTAAGATAGCTCCCCCCAAAAAAATTATTTATTCCAGGCTTGAATTCAGCATGAGATAAATCGTCTGCAACTATGCTATCTTTACCAGATATGTGCTTTACATTAATACAATATGGTTGCAAACATAATGACCATCTAGTTAACCTTTGATTATTATTCTTCATTTTATTAACAAAAGTTAAAGGATTGTGATCTGAAAAAAACAGTAATTTCTTCATTCTGTGGTCTATTTACATAAACTTCAAACTTCCTTATCACTGTGATTAGCGCTAGCAGTTTCTTTTCAACTGTCGAGTAGGCTCATTAAAGCTTCTTAAGTAGCTTCATCGACATAAAACAGATGGGTTGAAGAATTCCTTCCTTGCCTTCTTGCAATAGGATACCTCCAATCCCATTGTCCGGCACATCCACTTGGATAAGGAATTTCTTGTTGAAATCCGGTGCTTGCAGTATCAGTTTCAAAATTGATATGGCCTTTATCCTGTCGAAGGATCCCTGGCGCTCGCTGGTCCATACAAACTTTTTCTTGGGGCTGGTCAAACCTTTCAAGGGAGCGACTACAGCCGAAAAGTTCGGGAAAAACCATCTGTAGAATCATGCCATTCCTAAAATCCATTGTAATTGCTTCCTCATTGTAGGGTGTGAAACTTTCCTTATTCCTTCGACGTTAGTGGCTACCAGGGTGATATGCCCTCTTCCGATTTCAAATCCTGAGTACTGAACTTTTGCCTTTCCAAATTCACTCTTCTCCAGGTTAATCATCAGATGTGCTCCTCGCAACTTTTGAAATACCTTCTCCAGGATTCGATGTTCTTCCCAGGGGTCGATAAACGTATTACAAACTCATCGAGATATATGCCTACTCCTTCAATCGATCCTTGAAGGTTATCCATCACTCGTTGAAAGGTAGCAGGTACGTTCATTAGATCAAATGGCATGGTTATTGTTTGAACGGTCATTCCGTGGTCCTGAGGTGTATCTCATGCCTTGTCAAGTCAGTTCGTTTTGGGATGTCTGAGACAATTTCAGGAAGACTTTTATTCAATCGGATTAATTCCTCTTCCTGCTTCTTGTTCAAATGAGTTAATTTTTCTTCTAAGTTCCTAATGATGGACAAATTACTTACGTTGCTTACAGCCCTTACCTCAAATCCGTCGTCGTCTTCCGTGTTGGAATGGTTTGCGTCATACACACATGTGAAGCTTCGGTCCCATTTTCATTTAAGTATGGTTTCAATAAGTTAACGTGTACCTTCCGGTGGCTTTTCCTTCTTCCTGGGGTTTCAATAACGTAGGTCCGGTTACTGATCTTCTCCAAAATCTGGAATGGTCCTTGGAACTTCTTGGTGAGAGGGAATATCCTCATCGGTAAGAAAACCAACACCTCTTGTCCTACCGCAAACTGTCTGTCCTCACTTTTCATATTAAACCTTTTCTTCATTTTACCTTGGCTCGTTTTCAGGTCTTTGAGGGAAAATTTTCTTGTCTCACCGATCCTTGACATATTCTCCATCCGTTTCCTCTCAATTTTTCAATTTTTCTGCCAACATTTTAATCAGTCCTCCTACTTCTCGTCCAAACACCATTTCATTCGGGCTACCTCCCATGCTTTATTGATAAGCATTGCATACTTCAAATAACATCAAAGGTAATCCAATGTCCCATTCCTTTCCTGTTTCGTTGCAGTGTTTTGTTAACATACTCTTTAGGGTTTGATGAAATCTCTCTAATGCACCTTGGGTCTTTGGATGATAGGCAGTAGACAGTAGTTGTTGTCTCACATCCAAAAGTTTCATGACGTCCTGAAACAATTTTGAGGTGAAATTTGTTCCTCGGTCACTCTGAACGATTTCCAGAATACCAAATATGGTAAAAAATTCTAGTAACTTCTCGGCGATTACTTTGGTACTAATGTTCCTGACGGGTATGGCTTCTGGGTATCTTGTCACTGGACACATCAAGGTTAACATATAATCGTGACCTTTTTTCGTCCTTGGTAAATGTCAATCATTACCTTGCTGAATGGTCCTCCTCGTACTTCAATCGGGTGTAAGGGAGCCTTCTTGATGCATTCATTAGGCTTTCCCGCCATCTGACAAACGTGACATGCATGACAAAACTGGCTCATATCCTCATGCATGCCAGGGGAGAAAAAGTTTCTCATAATCTTCTCTGTGGCAATCACCTGTCTTCTCAGTGGTGTGAGAATCAATATCTGATGTTATATGACCCATTCGCATTCCCAGGGATATCAGCGGGTCTATGCTTCATCATTAGCAATCCATCCTTGAGGTAATAACAGGTAGGAGACTGCCGCACCTCCTTCTCATCCACCACACAGTACATTAATTCAATTAACGTCGCATCCTTTTGTTGCAATCTTACCAGACTTTTCCGACTCACTTGTCTTACTTCTAATGCTGAGTTTTCTATTTCTTCCAAGTCCATTGCTTCTTTGTCTCGCTGTTAATTCTTCTGCCGTTCCTCTTCTCTCGGGTTCTCTCGGGAACTCTCCTCTTGCCTACTATCATCGGAAACCTCTTCTTCAATGAACAAATCTTCCAAGTTCATCGTTCCTTCATCTTCTCTGTCTTCTTCTGCATCCACTTTCTTCGTCATACTCCTAGCCGTCACACAACTAGGAAACAGATAAGGGGAGTCATTCTCGAGTTCAGTCATAGGACTATATTTCAGTGGTTCCTCCGTTACAATGGGACAAGGTACAAATGGCACTCCACCAACCTCATTTCCCAGTAATACTTCTACTCCTTTGACAGTTATCAAAACCTTTACCGCAAAATCAAAATGACCTGTCACCAACTCGTATGATACTTTCAAACGGCAAAAAGGAGTAACTTCCTCATCTCCTATTCCCTTCAAAATGAGAGAAACTCCTGTAAGAGACTGTTCCACCATCGTGTGAACGCCTCGTGTCACCTCACTATTACTTCCGATGCCATGTAAAATCGTGACTGGTATCTGCTCGCTCCCATCTAAAGCGGGTAACATACCTTCATAAATACATGGTTTAAAGGCATTGACATTGTTTGGGGTTATCCTGTTCGTCGTGTAAACGTTAGCTGCTTTATTTTTTGTCGTATTCTGTGGAGTTGAATTACCCTTAACCACATGGGCGACTGCTTTAGGTTGGTTCGACCAACTTTCCTTACTAATATGGCCTTTTTTGCCACACTTAGAACAGACAATATTAATCTTCTGCACGTCTTTCACAACACCTGAGGGAGGAGGATTTGACAATTGTTGCTGTGGTATTATCGCATTCTGCTTTGGTATAGTACCAGTGGTACTTCCATTGTAACTATTAAACTTGTTCCCATAGTTATTACTGACCTGGTTTCCATGATTCAGCGAATACTTGACACTTGGTCAGATCTACAGTTGAAACTTCATAACCGAGGAGGGTTTACATCTGATAATATTATAATCCTCACTCAGCGAAGCAGCTCTATCAAGTTTCTTCACCTCTCTCTCTCTCTCTCTCTCTCTCTCTCTCTCTCTCTCTCTCTCTCAAATACGTTCAAATATGTTCAGGAATTCCTTGTAAATATTGTTCCAGCACTATCAGTTCTTCTAAATCAGTCATCTTTCTCACTTTGGCAGCCTCTATTCATCTCTTAAAACATCGTTGTACCTGATTAGCGTAATCCAGGAAAGTAATTTTGTCGTCCTTCAGCAAACTTCCGAAACTTTCATTATAGTATTCAGGGGTCATCTCATACACTTGCAGCACACTCTTCTTAATTTCTTGATACCTCTTACTCTTGCTCTGAGACAAGGCAAGATACGCACTGTGGCCCTTACCCATGAGGACACTCTGCAATAACACAGGCCATTTATCTTCTGGCTATTCCATCGTCGACGCGCCAATTTCAAAATAATTGAGGAACTTAAATACCTAAGATGCATCCCACACCATCCAAGACTGAAAGATGCAAAATACACCGGAAGATGCGTTAGCAACTCTCTGGCGGATATACGAGGTGCCTCACACTGAGGGACCTGGGGGAACCCAAACATAGAATAAGGCAATAAGGTAAGGTAAGGGAGCTTATTCCGTGAATTTCAGGATCAATCTCTGTGCATTCGTCACATTAAACACAGGATTGTGCATAGCAGGGCTCGCACATGTCTGAGTTGAGAACCTTGCAGGAGCATTCAACATTTCTAATTTCCTTGTATGTGTTGCAACTTCTCTTGGTTTTCTTTCTCTTTCTACCCGTCTTGCAATTTCTCTTGTTTCCATTTCCCTTGCATGTTTTGCTATTTCTCTCGCCTCTTCTCTCTCTCTTTCTTCCTGTCTTGCAATTTCTCTTGCCTTTTCCCTATCTTTTCTCATCTTGCAATTTCTCTTGCCTCTTCTCTCTCTCTTCCCTCCGGTTCTGCCATCATCTTAAACTTAATTAAATTCTCTTCCGCTGCAATTCATCTAATCTCAGCCTCTACATTCGTTTCTGCTTTCATTCCTTCAGTTTGTGGGTCATCTGATGCTTCTCTACAAATTCTGCTTTAGTCTTCTCCAAAAGGTAGTGAGCTGCTGCATTATCATCTTCTGGGCAACTTTCCTGAGTTTATCAACGCTTCTAAGGCTAGACACTTGATTTGGGCTTTAATCATTCCACCACTTGCATGGCCACCTCATTTCATTAAAATAGCGAGCCATTAAGCTTAAGTTATATTAGCTTTCGACAATTCCTGAACAATTGGGTTTTCCAAAAACTCCTATGCATTTAATTGAGCCATCTTGTACTTTACAAAAATTATGCCTCTCCAAAAAATATATCCTAATAATACACGGAATCCTATTAACACTAAACTGGCAAACCTTTAATGAAAACACGGCCCTGTTATCACCCATATTTAACACAGACTCGCTCGATCACAGGGTCTGGGCACCAAAAAATATATATTACGACTAGCGAATTACATAAATTCCCGAGCTCCAGAGCTCTCCTGCTTTATTATTACATAATCTGATACACAAGAGAAAACCACCGAGCACTGAATATAACACGCAACTCCAGGATGTTAATATATACACACCTTACAAAACTATATAAATTATATTCTATAAAAATAACAATTCAAAAATAATACCAAAAATGAATCCCTCGAAATTTAAATCTGAACTAGACCTTAGACTTAAGGCAAAATTGACACCTTAAGAATTATGTAATCACTTGGTCCAAACAAAGCCGAACTGACTTTCTCGGCACACTACCACAGCTATGTGGTTAACAATCCCCTGTGTGGCAATTTGCCATAACTACCTCCCTGATTAGGGTCGTGGTTATCATCATCGTCATCATCATCATCAGCAACAGCAATTGAAAGTTCAATCAGTCCAGGTTATCAACAATTATTCAATTCTGAGCAGTCATATCAAGTTCCTTATCATAAGCCACGTCATCAACAATCAATTCCATATTCAAGAAAAAAATCTCTCCAAAGGAGGAATTACGGCGGTAGAAATAAATAATCACTTCTTCGCTGGTCAAAATAATATAAAATAAATTCAGCGCTCAAATCACACAGAACTGCCTCTGGCTGCAATCGAATAAAAAAAAAAAAAAAAAACATTCACTCAAGACATTCATCACTGTCCTAAGCTAGCTAGAAAATATAAACAAAGCATCAATTATACCAACAGTCTTTCTCACAACAAACAATCATTACACTACCTCTCTCTCTCTCTCTCTCTCTCTCTCTCTCTCTGTGTATTTTGCAAACAACAGCAAAAATAAAACAAAAATTAATTCTTCACGCCGTTTTCTCTCGATCTTTCCATTTGTCTGCCAATATTTTAATCAGTCCTCTTACTGCTCATCCAAACACCATTTCATTCGGGATACATCCCAGATTTCTTGATAAGCATTAAGTACCTCAAATAACATCAACCGTAGTCTGATGTCCCATTCATTTCCTGTTCCATTGCAGTACTTGGTTAACATACTCTTTAAGGTTTGATGAAATCTCTCTAATTCACCTTGAGTCTCCAGGTGATAAGTAGTAGACAGTTGTTTGACATCCAAGTTTCATCACGTTCTGAAACAATTTTGACGTGAAATTTGTTCCTCAGTCACTCTGAATAATTTCCAGAATACCAGTATTAGTAAAAACGCTATGTAACTTTTGCACTGAAGTTCCTGATGGGTATGGCTTCTGGGCATCTTGTTACTGGAAACATTAAGGTTAACATATATTTGTGACCTTTCTTCGTTCTTGGTAACGGTCCCAAAATGTTGATCATTACCTTGGTGAAGGATTTTCCTCGCACTTCAATCAGGTGCAAGGGAGCTTTCTTGATGTACTCGTTAGGCTTTCCAGCCATCTGAGAAACGTGACATGCACAACAAAACTGGCTCATATTTATATGCATGCCAGGCCAGAAAAAAATGTCTCATAATCTTCTCCGTCGTCTTCCTTATTCCCATGAGTCCCTTCTCATGCGCTACGGCGATCACCTGTCTTTTCAGCGGTGCAAGAAACAATATCGGACAGCATATGCCCCATTCAGCATTTCCAGGGACATCGGCAGGTCTATGTTTTTTCATAGGCATTCCATCCTTAAGATAGTAACAGGACAAGTGCTGCACTTCTGTCTCATCCACCATATGGTACAATAACTCTGTTAACGTCGCATCTTTCCATTGCAATCCTTTCAGGCTTTTCCGACTCACTTGTCCTACTTCTAATGCTGAGTTTTCTATTTCTTCCAGGTCCATTGCTTCTTTGTCTTCATGTCCACTCATCTGTCGTTCCTCTTCTCTCAAGCTCTCTCAGGAGCTCTCCTTTTGCGTACCTTCAAGGGAATCCTGTTCTTCTATAAACAAATCCTCCAAGTTCATCGCTCCTTTGGTTTCTCTGTCTTTTTCTGCAGCACTTCCTTCGTCATACTCCTAGAAGTCACACAACTAGGAAACAGATATGGGAAGTCCTTCTTGAGTTCAGCCGTAGGACTTTACTTCAATGGTTCTTCCGTTACATTGGGACAAGGCACAAAAGGTGTTCCACTAACCTCATTACTCAGCAGGACTTCTACTCATTTGACAGTTAAGGAATCCATTACTGCAAAATCAAAATGACCTGTCACTAACTCGCATGACAGTTTCAACTGGCAAATAGGGGTAACCTCCTCACCTCCTATTCCCTTCAAAATGACCGAGTTTCCTTTGAGAGACTGTTCCACCAACGTGTGTACACCTCTTGTCACTACACTATGCTTACAACCTGTGTCGCGTAATATTTCAATCAGGATCTGCTCGCTCCCATCTAGAGCGGCTAACATACCTTCATAAATATACGTTTAAAGGCTTCCACGCTGTTTGGAGTTGTCCTGTTCGTCATGTAAACGTTAGCTGGTTTATTTTCCTCATCGTCCTCTCCGGCTTGTTTCTTCGTCTTTGCATTCTGTGAAGTTAAATTATCCTTAACAACTTGGGCGACTGCACTTGGTTGGTTCGACTAACATTCCTCACTTGTATGGCCTTTCTTGCAACACTGATAACAAACAATATTAATCTTCTGCACGTCTTTGACAACACCTGAAGGAGGATGATTTGACGATTGTTGCTGTGGTACTATCGCATTCTGCTTTGGAACAGTACCAGTGGTACTTCCGCTGTAACTATTGAACTTGTTCACATAGTTATTACTGAACTGGTTTCCATGGTTCGGCGAATACTTCACACTTGGTCAGAACAACGGTTGAAACTTCATACCTAAGGAGGGATTACGATTGATAATATGATCTTCACTCAGCAAAGCGGCTTTATCAAGTTTCTTCACCTCTCTCTCTCTCTCAAGTACGTTTGAATGTGTTTAGGAATTCCTCCTAAATATTGTTCTGGCACTATTAGTTCTTCTAAATCAGCCATCTCTCTCACTTTAGCAGCCTCTATCCATCTCTTAAAATATCGTAGTACCTGATAAGCATAATACAGGAAAGCCATTTTCTTGTCCCTCTGCAAACTTTGGAAATTTTCCTAATGATAGTCAGGGGCCAGCCGATACACTTGCAGCATGCTCCTTTTAACTTCTTGATACTCCTTCCTCTGGTCCTGAGATAAGGCAAGATACTCACTGTGTCCTCTTCCAATAAGAGCACTCTGCAATAACACAGGCCATTTACCTTCTGGCCATTCCACCACCGACGCAATCAATTCTAAATGATTGAAGAATTCGTCGGGAGCTTCTTCTATGAATTATGGAATTAACCTATGCGCATTCGTCATATTAAACACGGGATCATGCATAGCAGGGTTCACCTCTGTCTGAGTTGCCAACCTTACACGAGGATTCAACAGTTACAATTCCCTCGCACGTCGTGCAATTTTCCTCGCCTCCTCTCTCTTTTTTTCTTCCTGTTCTCTCTCTTTTTTTCTCGTCTTGCAATTTTTCTTGCTTTTTCTCTCTCTCTTTCTTCCCATCTTGCAATTTCTCTTGCTTCCATTTCCCTTGCATGTCTGGCAATTTCTCCAACTTCTTCCTGTTCTGCCATCATCTTCAACTTAATCAAATTTTCTTCCTCTGCAATTCGTCGAATCTCAGACTATATTCCTTTCTGCTTTCATTCCTTCAGTTCCTAGGTTAACTGAAACTTGCTTCACTGCAAATTCTGCTTCAGCCTTCTCCAAAAGCTTGCAAGCTGCTACAATATCTTCTTCTGACAACTTTCCTGAGTTTATCAACGCTTCTAAGGTTAGACTCTTGATTTGGGCTTTAATCATTCCACTCGTTGAATGGCCGCCACATGCCATTGAAATAGAGAGCCACTGAGCTTTAGTTACATTAGCTTCTGACAATTTCTGAACAATTGGGTTTTCCAAAAAACTTGTGCATTTAGTTGAGCCATCTTGTACTTTACAAAAAATTATACCTCTCCAAAAAACATATCCTAACAGTACACAGAATCCTATCAACACTACTGGTCATACCTTTAATCAAAGAACAACTCTGTTGTCACCAATATTCAAATCAGACTCGCTCGATCCCAAGGGTCTGGGCACCAAAAAATATATATATAACGGCTAGCAAATCACTCAAATTCCCAAGCTCAAAACTCACCTGCTTTATTTTATATAAATCTATTACACTTGAAAAATACCAGAGCTCTGAGAATATTACGCAACTCCAGACAGCAATATGTAAAAACACTGAATATCCAAAGGTCTTTTACGTTACTCAAAAAAAAAAACTAGGTGATTACTTTACTTGAGTTATTCTAAACCAACCTCAACTTCTTAGTCAGGGAATCGAGAGAAGTATTGATAAAAATATTGGTGGTTGAAATAGTAAACACTTTACAAAATTAGATATATTCTATAAAAAAAGTTACAACAATAATTCAAAAGAATTAACACCAAAAATAAATCACTCGAAATTTAAACCTCAACTAAACCTTAGACAAAGACAAAAGAAAGACACTTTAAAAAAAATCACACAATCACTTGTTTCACTAGAAATAAACTTATATAAATATTTAATTTTGACAATTATTGAAAGGAGTTAACATTCTAATGAATAAACACTAATGAAATTTACATATTACGCCTACATCTTTTGTTTCAAACAAGGTTACAGAACGGTTAAGCAAAATTTTTAAGGCACTTCACTCTTTAACCTAAAGATCACAGGGCCAGTTACAAAAATTCATGTTATAAAATGTACTTACATTAACACACTACACTTTAATTAGCATCCAAATAATATCACCAACGTTTGGACAACACTATAAACATTATACATTGGATAGAAATCTCTAATCACGTTTGAGATTGATCGTTCATTCTAGATTGCCCGGGACTTGTACCCAGATGGGGGTTCTTTGACCATCGGACTTAGCCCCCAAACGTTTGAGAGAAAAACACTTTACACACTTGAGAGGAGAGAGGGCTGGCAAACGTTAGCTCTTTCAAAGGGATAGGCTGGATCTCTTCTGCTGCTTATGCTTTGCTAGGTCCTGTATATATTGACTTAATTCATCTAGAAATTTCTAGAAGAACATTCTCGTAGTGGGGGTGGGTATGGCTCTAGCGGAGTAAGGTTGCCAATGTAGTAATTTGAAGAAGGGGTACTAACCTTGCTTGGGATGCAACTCTCTTTCAGCTAACTCCGCCAACCTTCCTCTTGTGTATAAAAAAAAAAAAAAAAAAGATAAAACTAACCCTAGAATCTTCAAGCACTTTCTAACCACGTAGAAACATAAATATGATGTAATCTTTCGTGCTCATACTTCGTGTGTGTCATACACCATATCTAAAGACTACATAAGACTTTGTAACAAAACTACATTAAATGAAAAGTTATTTTTTTTAAAAATAACGTAAATTCACATATACTGAACTGAATGAAAATACAACTAAATATCTCTTAAAAACAAAAATGAAATCCATGAATAAGATATTTACTCTTATATTGGACCACCTTTGTAAGAATATATATATAAATATATATATATATATATATATATATATATATATATATATATATATATATATATGTATATACATATGTATATTTACATATATATATATATATATATATATATATATATATATATACTATATATATATATATATATATATATATATATATATATTTATATATATATATATATATATATATATATATATATATATTTACTTGAATGAAAAATACAAATAAATCAACAACGAAAATCTTATGTAATTTACATAACAAGCTTATACCTACATGAGAGGAACTCACCTTAGGAACTGGCTACTCACCTCTTCAATGCACTTATGAACACATAAGTAAAATACCTGAATAACTTATTTACTCTACACTAGACCAGCTTCGTAACAATATATATATATATATATATATATATATATATATATATATATATATATATATATATATATATATTCCAGTGTAGAATAAATACAGTAGTTTATTCGTGATTTTATTTGTGTTTTCATTTGTGGATTGAAAAAGTGAATAGCCAGCCCATAAGATGAGTTTTGTATGTGAATTATGTGAGACTTTCGTTGTTAATTTCATTGAATTCTTCATTCAAGTCAGTGAATGTAAATTTACATTAATTCTTAGAATCAACTTTTATTTCATGTATTTTTGTTATGAAGTCTTGCGTAATATGTTTGAGAATGTTATTTGACCATATGAGATAGGAACTAGGGCTTATGTAAAAGTTTTTTTATATTTCTATGAGGTATTGCATCATGTTTGGGAAAAAATATGCAATTCCTTTTTGGACTCGAGCCATGTCGTCCTGAAGGAAGTTCCTCATTGGCAGCTTCTACTTGGGATATTTCTGCGAGTGATATACCAGAGAAATTTACCTTGGAGGTATCACGGAGTTCTTGACCTCCGGAGTGAATATCCCGAGAGATATAGTGTAAAAAATCAGGGACATATTAATAACAAGCCATGGTTATCCTTCCCCGAATAGAGTTAACCTTGTCTTGAAGGATAACGGATAGGGTAGGATACGTGGGCGAGAGAGCTGTTACAACTCCCGATCTCAAAGATGTGCTATGACTAATATGCTTCCTGTTAATCCATTCCCCTCCATGGCACCATCTTTGTTGTTTGCTTGGAGAGTTTCTGCTAGTTTTCTCAGCTTTTTTAGTGTTTGTTGATCATGGATGCTTCAACTTCTTCCTCATCGACTGAGTTGAGTATCCACCCTTTCGTGTGTTGAAGAATTTTGCGTCTCCACCTAGTTTTCTTTTATTATGTTGCATGGTTTTATTGTTCTGAAGCTGGTAAGCTTTCAGCGCCATTTATCATGCCATCAAACACTCAGAAATTTTCAGTTATTTAGTCATTAATTTTAGGAATATGTTATTTTATTATTCTAAAGTGTGGTATGTATATGGTATCTCCCCATCCTTCATTGGTGTTTCTTTTGTGTTTTTTATCAGCATTGGCTTAGGCTAGCCTACCCATAGCTGGTGGCTATACCTGGAAAATGTTCACTAGTGCACTACTCCCTTCTTTCGCCAAACCTTATGGGTTGGGTGAGGCTGTCTATCCTCCCACGCTGTCGATTCGTCACCACGGGGAGCTACGGTCTTGAAGGTCCTTCTTGGAGTTAGATAGTGTTCTTAGTTACCCTAGGGTGACTGCTTTTCACTTTCCATTTAGCCTATATGTTTGGCAAGGCGGCACAGGTCTCAGGATCCTGTTCCTGATGTCTACTTATGTTTACCCATTAGAACACCTTACCCCAGTTCTGATGCTGACTAGTAGACCTTGTGTCGCCTTAGCCATCGTTAGGCTGCTCTCTTAGTGTTTAGTAGGCTATGCCTGGTTGTGAGGACTTGTCGTCTGTGTTCTATAACGGTAACCCCTCTGGGACATTATTGCTGTTCCATATTGCTGTTGGGCCTTTCTGCCATGCCACCTCACCATTTTCTGAGTCTCCCATCACCACCCCACCTTCCCCTTTCCTTGCGCCTGTTAGTGTGCCTACTTGTAGGCTATCTTTCTTGGCTTAGGTAGATGAGATTTTCTCCTCCCCTGGTTGAAATCTCTCTGCCGGCCTTAGAGACCACCCTTGGGTGTTTCTCTGCCCCTTCCCCTTCCTAGTTAGGCCATAATCTGACTGTACCAGAACTATGTTCCTCTTATCTAGTTATTTCACCCTAGCTGTTGAGCTTTACCTCACCTGCTAGGAGGCTAGGCTTGTCTACACAGTTCTCTCATGCCCTAACCCTATCTAGGCCAGAACTATGTTCCTCTTGTCTAGTCATCTAACCCTAGCTTTTGAGCTTTCTCTCATCCGCTAGGAGGCTAGGCTTGCCTAAATAGTTCTGCCAGGGCCCAACCACATCTAGGCACAGAGTTGGTACCCCTTGGGTCACTCCTCTGCCACCTTGGCAGTGCTTGTCCTATGTCTACAGCCTCTCTTCCTGTGCTATATCTCTCTTACTATGGAGTCTTGACTCCCTTGCCTGGTTAGCCTATCTACGTAGAAGTGCCATCTTCTGTCTCTGCTTCCTGTCTTGTCAGCTTGAGATATCCCTCCAGCTATGAAGTCTTGACTCCCTTGCCGGGTTAGCCTATCTAGACAGAGGTGCCGCCTCCAGTCTCTGCTTCCAGTCTTGTCACCTTCAGTTCTTCTAGTACTGGCTGTGTGTTGGCTATGGGTCACCCCCTCTGCCGCCTCAGCTGGAGCCTTAGACTAGTCATCTGCTCTTTCCTATCCCACATCTGAGGAACATTATCTCTGGAGTTGGTCGGTTGGATCCAGCCTGGTTGTCAGGACACCCTTTGAATTTTCATTTCTTAGCGCCCTGGACGTCTTGTACAGCTCTCATTATCTTATGGGCTACAGCCCCACTTTGTGTAAGTTGATGATAATGATCAGGTCCTCCCTGGTTCTCTTATTATCTGTCTTTCACTCTAGTACTTCCCCTGAGTGTGGACCCTTCCCTTGGGATTGTCCACTCTCCCCCTGTTCTCCTTACAATGTGTCTGCCGCCTTGTGTCGACATGCCTGGGGTACTGACTGGTCATTCTTTTCTGGTTACTAGAAATAGTTGCTGCCTCCCAGCCGCTGTCACCTTGGGGGCAGCTGTTGCTGATCTAGGCAGTACGATGAGTGAACTTGCCTTCTTAAGCTATTCTGATAGACCTACTCTGGAGCTTCTGGTGTTCCTTTGATGTGATCCTTTCCTCCATATTCCTACCACACCGTCATTATGTTTTGCTTCATAAATCATTCTAGATTTCTTAGCTGTTTGGCAAGTGTTCTATTATATTTTAGATTTAGCCATTCTTTAGGTGTAGGATTATCTAGGATAGGATATATAAAAAAATTTTCTCCTAATTTTAAGAAAATATATTATAATGATGTACTGGCACTCATTTACATTTCTTATCTTTACAGGTCGCTGACGACATGGAGTGTTCTACTGTCACCTGTACCAGGCGGGTCAAATTACCCTGAAGCCACAACACCTGCCGGAAACACGGAAGTTGCCATGTTTCAAAGGGATCCACTGCAATCTGGGACCCTACTGACTGCAAGGTTTGCATGGATCTCCTTCAAACCGGCTTCTATGCCACTGACGTCTCCTTGGACATCCGAGATCGAAGTTGAAAGATGAAGCATCTTCTGATTGGATAAGAGGCATCCAGGAGAGCTCTTAACAAGGTGTCCCTTACCTTCCTTCTGTGGAACTGAAGGACCTCCTCTTTCCCAAGACTGAGGTGTTCTCCGTTTTTGGCCACAAGGTACTAACGGTCCAACTCCCACCCGTACCAGCAGGTCATGCAGATGATGAAGTCCGAGACGCTCTGCAAGTAATGAGCCTAGACACAGACGATATGTCTACTACTTCTTCTGTTTAATCAGAGAAGGAGGGGATCCTGCTGACCACAGAAGCTTCGGAAGAGTCATAGGATGTGCATCAGGTGAGTGCAGCTCCTAATGCCTATTTATTTTCTACCCAAGCCCCAGCTTCCACCTCCACCCTGCTTCCGATATTAGACAAACCTTTGCTACCCAGCAATTTAGAACTAATGGCGTCCATGAAAGCTTTCGTGGAAAATTAACCACCGAATAAGAACGTTCTCAAGCAGATCTAACTGCAAGGATAGAAGCTTTACAACAGGCACCTGCTTCTAAGGCTCCCCCATCTTTGAGCCTACCAGAATGCATAGTTAAAAACCCTTGGCACTATGCTGAGAATATGGCCTTAACCAAAGGGTTCCTTCATATTGGAGATGGTTTGAGTTCCAAGCCTGTTTCGGACTTGGAATTCTTTTCATTGATCGATAGCTATCCTTACTGTTACTCAAGGCTTAACTCGGAAGTGTACATTAGGGATGATACGATCCCTAAGGAAACGATCATTCTGGATCATGGTAAGGCTCCATCCCTTTTGGTTAGGCAGTTAAAGACGGCTGTATTCACCAATACCCAACTTTCTGCCTTTGGCAGGAAACAGGCCACTTTTGTGGCCCCCAAAGATATTGTCTTCCCCTTTGCCTCTAAAAGCTTAGAGATGTATTGAAAGCAGTAAGGGAGAACAGACCCTTTCCAGTGCTGGAGGAATGTAAACCTCTCTCTAGCCCTTCCTTACGATTCGAACAATTGGGAAGACGTCCAACATACATTCACTGTTGAAAAACTAGATAAAGACATCGGAGGCAAACAGTTTAATGAGAAACTTTCTTGGATTTCCGAATCCCTAATGAAGGAAGAACTGGAAGCTAAAGAGAGACTTTCTGCATCTTTATCCTTCCAATCTTATCTCGAGATGCTTATTCGAAACTATTCCAAATCTGATCTCTTCCCTGTCTTGGCTAAAACTCACCTAATCATATTTCATAGGGATCTCCATGCTTTCGTCCTAGCCAGAACAGCGTGTAGAGAACACGTCCTAGCCGCTGCTACGATCAGACATGAACCCAGAAAACTGATGGACTCAAACATCTGGGGGAAGGATTTATTCCCTGAGAAGCTGGTTAAAGAATTCATGGACAAAGCGCCTCAAGAAAATAAGAGCCTTATTGACAAGTTGAGTATTTCCTCTAAAGGTAAATTCACCCCAAATGAGGGACCACAACCCAAGGGCAAGAAGCCCAGAAGTCACTTCAAAGGAAGGAAATTCTTTCCTGTTGCAACAGCCTCATTTGCTAAGACTGTGTACATGGTTCCCCAGCAGTACGTTTCACAGTCTCTGGTAACAGGGCTCCGGTAACAGAGGAAGGTCTAGAAGAGGCTGTTGGATTAGAGTCTGAGGAAGTAGAGACAAGACGTCTGAAGTCGCAGGTCCTTCGCAATTACAATGAGGAGCTTCCGGTATGGGTACGACTTCACCTGTTCAGAGATCAATGGGAGGTTGATCCCTGGGCTCACAGCATTGTCTCAAAAGGGCATGGCTGGAAAGAGAGACAGAAACACCCCAGTTCAAGAGGTTCTTTCAACCCACAACCCACTTTTTGGAGGATTACATTCAGGACCTTCTCCGGAAGGGAGCCCCCATTGCACAAAATCCATTAACTTTCAAGGGCGGCTATTCTGCGCGCCCAAGAATGATTCGAACACTTCAAACTATTCTGGACTTGTCCCCAGATGCTGACTATCTCGCAAATACGGACCCTACTACTCCAGGGGGCCTACTCTGTCTCCATAGATCTTACAGACGCCTATTAGCATCTTCCGATAGGTTGGCACTTCTCCCCATACCTTAGTTTTAGACTGGCAAGAAAGGCCTACGTATTCAAAGCTATGCCCTTTGGGCTCGGTATAGCTCCAAGGATTTTCATGAAATTAGTCGAGGCCATTGTCCAACAACTTTGGAACAGAGGTCTTCAGGTGATGGTGTACCTGGACGACTGGTTAGTCTGGGCTGCAACGAAGTCGGAATGTCTTCAACAAGCCCAAGAGGTCATGAACATCCTACAATCTCTGGGCTTCCAAATCAACCTCGAGAAGTCCAGGCTATCTCCAGCTTGGAAATTCCAGTGGCTAGGACTTCACTGGAACCTTCAGTCATACACCCTCTCTCTACTACAAAGTAAGAGAAAGGAAATCACAAACTCAGTCGGGTGCCTACTTCGTTCAAATGTACTCACCAGACGACAACAAGAAAGGGTCTTGGGGTCATTACAAGTCGCTGCCGTGACGGACCCAATCCTGAAACCAAGGCTAAAAGATGCCAACAGAGTCTGGAGAAGGTAGGCATCCAATGCTCGGAGAGATCTTCGCCAAAAAACCCCAGCCTTACTGCAGAAGCAGCTCAAGCCATGGTCCACTGCCAAGAGTATATTGAATGACGTCCCTCTTCAGTACCCTCCTCCTTCTGTGACTATTCACACGGACGCCTTAGAACAAGGTTGGGGGAGGAAACCCCAATTCCAAGAAAGTGCAGGATCAGTGGTCAATCGCATTTCAGGAGTTTCACATCAATGTTCTGAAGGCTATGCCATTGTCCAACAACTTCGGAACAGAGGCCTTCAGGTGAGAGTGTACCTGGACGACTGGTTAGTCTGGGCTGCAACAAAGTCGGAATGTCTTCTAACAGTCAAAGAGGTCATGAAAATCCTACAATCTCTGGGCTTCCAAATCAACCTCGAAAAGTCCAGGCTATCTCCAGCTCGGAAATTCCAGTGTCTAGGACTTCACTGGAGCCTACAGTAACACACCCTCTCTCTACCACAAGGCAAGAGGAAGGAAATCACAAACTCGGTCAGGTGCCTACTTCGTTCAAAAGCACTCACCAGATGACAACAAGAAAGGGTCCTGTGGTCATTACAAGTCACTGCTGTGATGGAAACAATCCTAAAAGTAAGGCTAAAAGATGCCAACAGAGTCTAGAGAAGAAAGGCATATAATGCTCGGAGAGATCTTCGCCACAAAACCCTGGCCTAACTACGGATGCAACTCAAGCTGTGGTCCACTACTAAGAGTCTATCGAACGACGTCCCTCTTCAGTACCCTACTCCTTCAGTGACTATTCACATGGACGTCTCGGAACAAGTTTGGGGAGGACACTCCTCTTCCAAGAAAGTGCAGGGTCAGCGGTCGATCGCATTTCAGAAGTTTCACATCAATGTTCTAGAGGATATGCCATTGTCTAACAACTTCGGAACAAAGGCCTTCAGGTGATGGTGTACCTGGACGACTGATTGGTCTGGGCTGCAACGAAGTCAGAATGTCTTCAAACAGTCCAAGAGGTCATGAACATCCTACAATCTCTGGGCTTCCAAATCAACCTCAAGAAGTCCAGGCTATCTCCAGCTCGGAAATTCCAGTGACTAGGACTTCACTGGAACCTACAGTCACACTCTCTCTACCACAAGGCAAGAGAAAGGAGATCACAAACTCAGTCAGGAGCCTACTTGTTCAAAAGTACTCACCAGACAACAACAAGAAAGGGTCTTGGGGTCATTACAGTTAGCTACCATGACAAACCCAATCCTAAAAGAAAGGCTAAAAGATGCCAACAGAGTCTAGAGAAGAAAGGCATCCAATGCTCAGAGATATCTTCACCACAAAACCCCGGCCTTACTGTGGAAGCAGCTCAAGCCATGGTATACTGCCAAGAGTCTATCGAACGACGTCCCTCTTCAGTACCCTACTCCTTCCGTGACTATTCACACGGACGCCTCGGAGCAAGGTTGGGAAGGACACTTCTCTTCCAAGAAAGTGCAGGGTCAGTGGTCGATCACATTTCAGAAGTTTCACATCAATGTTCTGGAGGCTATGGCAGTGTTTTTGACTCTGAAGAGACTATGCCCAAAGACAAAATCATACGTCAAATTGGTCACTGACAACAACACTACAGTGCACTGTGTCAACAGACAGGGCTCCAGATCTCCTAAGATCAACCATGTAATCCTTACCATTCCCTCTTTAGCAAAAAGGAGGAAATGGCATCTTTCAGTAGCTCACTTCAAAGGGCTTCGCAATGTGACGGCGGATGCCCTGTCGAGATCTAAGGCTCAGGAAACAGAATGGTCTCTGGACGTAAAATTATTCTGTTTCATTCTAGAGCAAGTCCTGGAACTGCAAATCGATCTATTTGTGACGAACTTCAATAAAAAAACTTCCCCGATATGTAGCACCAAACTTGGACCCGGAAGCGACAGGAATGGATGTGATGTCTCTGGATTGGAACCAGTGGTCTCACATCTACCTGTTTCCTCCATTCAACCTCCTACTGAAAGTACTGAACAAACTGCGGACTTTCAGGGGAACAGTAGCTCTGGTGGCTCCCAAGTGGCCCAAGAGCAGTTGGTACCCTCTTGTTCTGGAACTCAAACACCTCCAGATCCCTCTACCATCTCCAGTGCTGTCCCAGGTTGTTCAACAAACAACTGTCTTCGCTTCCTCTTGGATAATGAAAACCCCTCAGCTAATGATTTTCTCGCCCTCGCGGCTCAAAGAAAATTCGGAGTAGCGAGGGAAAGAATTGACTTCATAGAAGAGTACAAGTCCAAGACCACAAAACGACAATATTTGTCTTCATGAAAAGTCATCAGCCTCTCTTCTATTTCCATGGACTTCTGTATTTCTTTCTTTATTTCACTACATGATCAAGGTCTAGCCACTACAACTATTGCCTCATGTAAGTCGGTACTAACTAGATCGATCGCATATGCTTTTAATATCGAACTCATTAACAAGCTATTCAATAAGATCCCGAAGGTTTGTGCTAAACTGAAACCTAATGCTCCTCCCAAGGCTATTTCTGCCTTTCCTGAGGGATCTTACTCAAAAGTCTATCTCTTTGCTTGCTATGGCTTCTGGTGCTAGAGTCAGTGAGATTGTGGCCCTTTCAAGGGATGATAGCCAAATTGGATTCTCGGATTCGGGAGAGGTAAACCTTTAACTTCCCATGAAACGGTGGGGGACCTGGAAAATTGTTCCACCACAGGAAAACCCTTCTCTGTGCCCCGTGGAGAGCCTTAAAGCCTACCTATCCAAGAGCTGGGCCTTTAAAGGCGGTCAACTTTTTAAAGGGGAGTTGACAGGATCTAACCTTTTTCTGAAACAGCTAAGGTCCAAACTCACCGACTTCATCACAAGGGCTAACCCAGAAAGTATTCCAGCGGGTCATGACCGTAGAAAAGTTGCCTCTTCCTTAACTTTTTCTAATCTATGTCCTTTGCAGGCTTACAGGCTTACACAGGATGGAAATCTTCAAGAGTGTTCTTCAAACATTACCTACGTCAGTTGGAAGAAATTAAACACTTCATGGTGGCCGCTGGTAGTGTGATTAAACTAACTTCATAATTGTTGTGCACAGACTCATTTGGAATGTATAATTGGGACTCAGTTTACATTGTGCAAGTGGATTATGATCTTTTGTTCTATATGCCCTTTTAATGCTTTAACGAGTTACAGGTAATATTTTCTTGTTATGTCACGAGTATTACTGTTTTACTACTCGGTTTCATAATTTGGGGTCTGAAAACTCAGGTTTTCTGTACATACTATATATATATATATATATATATATATATATATATATATATATATATATATATATATATATATATATATATATATATCTACACACACATATATA
>NC_090750.1:31458654-31463654 GCF_036898095.1 Palaemon carinicauda | reverse complement strand
GATTCAAGTATCGAAACACACATTGCACTGATTTAGGGATATCGAGTAAGTGCCGCAACAATTTATGTTGGATATCAAACTTTATCAAACTTAAACATGCAGTTTCCCCGGGGGAAAAAATACTTTGATGTTAAGTCACATTGAATCTACATTGTATAGTCCTATGCGTTTAATAAGTAATTCTGGGATATTGGAAAAGCAGCAAAAACCTTGCACTAACAACCATTTGTAATGCAATGGAGAATAGCATTGTGTATATGAACCTTATATATCTCAACTAAAGTAATTTGATACAATGATTCACCATGTTCGAATGCGTAGCAACACATTAAGATGATTGTTATAATTATTGCTATTATTTTTAGTGACGGGTGAATTTAAAATGCATTTCAAAACAATTTCTATTAAATTTCAAGCCTTCTTCTGGGACAAAAACCTTACCATGTAAAGTGGATATCGACTATTCTTCCTCTTTTTGGGACAATAAAAAAATTTAATTTTACAAGGACATGCATAAAATGTTTACGATCTAACTAGAGCCTACGGGGGGAGAGAATTACTCCCAAAAAGTTAAGAGTTCGAATTTGACAAATGTAGTCTATGGAATCTGTACTCCATTTACAACAGTAAAATAGAGAAACCTGTTTTTATTTTCTTAATCATACAGTTCACACTTCAGGTATATCAGAGGAAATTGCCTTGCTCCAGGTAACTTACTGTGGGTTCGGGTGATTCATTGAGGATGTGATAAATCAGGATGACAACCTTTTATAAATGCTATCTGATAATGAATGCGGAGAAGAAATGGATCGATATTGGATAAGTAATATATCTAGCTGAAGGAAAAGAGGATAAGAGAAAAATGGGGTTCAAAGGATGAAAAAGATCATGATGATGGAGGTGAATTGTGTGGAACAGTTAAGATGAAGACTGTCAACAACAAACAACGGTATTTCACTCCCGTATGCGAGACGTGAAGGCAAATCATGCCGGAGAAAATAGAAAAAATATCAGGTCTGGACACAAAATTCGTGTGAACGGGGAAACGGAAATATAACGAGATTACTGAGGATCCCAATCAAGACGGAAAGATAACTTGGGCAATCAGAGTTTTGGACGACCTTAAAGCAAATGCATGTATAAGACCGATTGCCTTCAGAAGACGTTAAGAGAGAACGAATGCTAGGACCATTCATAATGATATTGATGAGGATGAAATGACTACTTGGAATATCTATATATTAAAATCATAGATAGGATATGGAATGATAAAAAGAGTATCGCGCCAAAGTTAAATGTGTTGAAATTTTGATTCGGGGAAATGAGATGCCAGAAAAAAAAAGCTTTGGAAACAAACTACCAAATTATTCCTATGTTTCATGTCAATAGTTAAGGCTCCTTAAAGACAAATACATATCAAAAGATGATAGTTATGTAAAATGCAGAGAGAATACATGACAGAGGAATGCAGTAGGTAGGCTAACTAGACAAGGATCAAATAAAATGAGCAATTTTTTTCTAATAAATATATTACCCATTACAGGAGCTGTAAGGAAATTTGAGAAGCATAGAGCATACACATTATAAAAACGTTTACTAAATGTTCTTTTTATTAAATAAAACAAAAATATAGGAAGTGGAAGTGTGAATCGCAAGATAATTTCAGAGTTGATTACTAACCAAAACTGAGTACCAACCTTTAAAAAATATTGTTGCAAAACAATTCGCTTGTTTATTATATAATTTTAACCCATTCCATCGTTCATCTATTTTTTTTCCCCACATATTGTCCACGACTGGCTTCATCCCGAGTATAATCGATTTTAATGATTTTAATCATAACATCCAGCATTTGTAAATCCTGCCTTCAAAGTACCTCGTGCTCTCAAGATATGGAATACGGCCTTGAGGAATTGTTGATGGCCGCTTTTCAAATCACTCCTTTAGGACTAAGGCTGCTGCTCCATGTGCTCCATCTTCTGCCCGTTCTACGGGAAATAAATAGGCACTACACAGGTTTCGGTAGAGTTGTATGTCAATTGATGGAAACTTCACTGGCCTTTTTCTAAAGGCCTGGTGGGGTCCAACCACGGTCTAGGTATAGGATCCATACATGTCATAAAGGTCTAGTCAGCTTCTAGAGCATTGACGAGTTTCAGTCTTCTGAAAGCGTTTTGAACATTATAGATGCTTTCTGAGCAATAATGTTTCTGTAATTTCAGCCTTTTGAAAGCGTTTAACATTATGGATGTATTGTGAACAATAATGTTTCCGTAATTTCAGTCTTCTGGAAGCGTTTAGAACATTGAAGATGCATTCTGAACAATGATCTTTATGTAATTCCAGTCTTCTATAAGCGTTTTGAACATTATAAAGGCATTCTGAACAATGATGTTTCTGTAATTTTTAGTTTTCTGGATTCTGGAAGCATTTTCCACATTATAGTTGCTTTCTGAGCAATGATGTTTCTGTAATTTCAGTCTTCTGGAAGCGTTTTGAACATTATAGATGCTTTCTGAGCAATGATGTTTCTGTAATTTTAGTCTTCTGGAAGCATTTTGAACATTATAGATGCATTCTGAAAAAATTATGTTTCTGTAATCTGTCTTCTGGAAGCGTTTTGAACATTATATATGCATTCTGAATAATGATGTTTCTGTAATTTCAGTCTTCTGGAAGCGTTTTGAACATTATAAATGCATTCTGAACATTGACGTTTCTGTAATTTCAGTCTTCTGGAAGCGTTTAGAACATTATAGATGCTTTCTAAGCAATGATGTTTCTGTAATTTCAGTTTTCCGGAAGTGTTTTGAACTTTACAGTATAGATACATCTGAACAATGATGTTTCTGTAATTTCCGTCTTCTGGAACCGTTTTGAACATTGTAGATGTATTCTGAACAATGATGTTTCTGTAATTTCAGTCTTCTGGAAGATTTTTGAACATTATAGATGCATTCTGAACAATGATGTTTCTGTAATTTTAGACTTCTGGAAGCGTTTTGAACATTATATATGGTTTTTGAACAATGATGTTTTTGTAATTTCAGTCTTCTGGAAGCGCTTTGAACATTATAGATGCTTTTAAACAATGATGTTTCTATAATTTCAGTCTTTTGAACATTATATATGCATTCAGAACAATGATGTATCTCTAATTTCTGTGTTTTGAACATTATATATGCATTCTGAACAATGATGTTTCTGTAATTTTAGTCTTCTGGAATCGTTTTGAACATTATACATGCTTTCTGAACAATGATGTTTCTTTAATTTCAGTCTTCTGGAGGCGTTTTCAACACTATAGATGCTTTCTAAACAATGACGTTTCTGTAATTTTAGTCTTCTGGAAGCATTTTGAACATTATAGATGCATTCTGAAAAAATTATGTTCCTGTAATCTTTTTTCTGAAAGCGTTTTGAACATTATATATGCATTCTGAATAATGATGTTTCTGTAGTTTCAGTCTTCTGAAAGCGTTTTGAACATTATAGATGCCCTCTGAACAATGATGTTTTTAATTTTAGTCTAGTCTTCTGTAAGCGTTTTGAACACTATAGATGCTTTCTGAACAATGATGTTTGTAATTTCAGTATTCTGGAAGCGCTTTGAACATTATAGATGCTTTCTGAACAATGATGTTTGTAATTTTAGTCTTCTGGAAGGGTTTTGAACATTACCAGAAAGAGTGAGACTTCTTCCCTCTGCTGAGTCTATTTTGTAGATCATTCTCTTTGACCTGGAACGTTGGAATACACTTGGTAATGACAGTTTATCTCTTAATTGCTCTTGATCCAGGAGATCTTTAGCTACCATAAGAGCACAAACTCCTGATCCACTATTCCAGTAACCTACTGTGGAATCTCCTTCAGGGCACACTGCATACTAAAAGACATCACATTAGTTTTTCACGCATCCATCCACATGATAAAGAAGCAGTACAGGTGAATCTTTATCAAGGAACACAGCATACTAGAACAAGTGAGACTTCTTCCCTCTGCTAAGTCCATATTATAGATTAGTTATTTTGACACGGAAGGCGGGGATACACTTGCCATCCTCTTAATTGTCAGGTTGCTTAGATCACATTAAGATGTTTATATATATATATATATATATATATATATATATATATATATATATATATATATATATATATATATATATATATATATTGTGTAATGAAGACTAAGACCATCCACCGTATAAATTAATCTCATTCTGATCCTCAAAAGGATTTACCGTCGGGTTTCATATCAATTTCGATACATACAGTAAATTTATGTTTACATGGATCAATGAGAATGTTCTCATTTTCGACCTTATGTGACAGATTTGATATGAATAAAGTCCCATCAAACGAGCGTTGATTTCGAGTTTTCGTAGAAGCTCCTTTTCAAGTCTTTCGATTTTCTTTTTATTTCGTATATTTTCTTTGATGACCTTGTTTTCAAGTCTCCTTATACAATCCTTTAAACGCATCTTTTCTCTCTTCAATTCTTCTATTTTCTTTTCTAGTTCCTCTTCCCGATTGGGGGTGACTATCTTCTTATCCTCCTCTTCCTTCTGATTTTTTTATGATGTTGATTCTTCTTCTCCTCCTCCTTTTCATTTCCTTCTCCTGCTTCTCCTTTCCACTCTCCTTCTCTTTCAAATTCTTGGTATTCTGTTTTTTCTTATTCTCCTCCCTTCCATTCTCCTTCTCTTTCTGCTAACTTTTACACACACCCCCACCCAGCTTTCTTTGCTTGCTTACTGCGCCGCCAGTTGATTTTCCGTAAAAGAAAAAAAAAATGAGAATAATATAAGGAAATACTATTACCATAGGTAGTAGGTTGGCCAGGGCACCAACCACCCGTTGAGATACTACCGTGAGAGAGTTACGGTTACGGTTTACTTTCCCTTTGCCTACACACACACCGAATAGTCTGGCCTATTCTTTACAAATTCTCCTCTGGCCTCATTCACCTGACAACACTGAGATTACCTAACAATTCTT
>NC_090750.1:31441154-31448654 GCF_036898095.1 Palaemon carinicauda | reverse complement strand
CGTCATATGTCATTTTCAACCTTTCCTGATATTTACTTTTTACCCCCGGTTTTATTAGCTCTTCAACCCTCACTAGCTCCCTTTTACATCCACCTACTCTATTCACCCACTCTTTTGCTACAACTAATTTTCCTTCCACCAAAAAATGATCAGACATACCATTAGCCATACCCCTAAACACGTGCACGTCTTTCAATCTTCCAAACATTCTTTTAGTTATCAACACATAATCCATTAATGCCCTTTCTACTACTCTTCCATTTGCCACTCTTACCCATGTATACTTATTTTTATCTTTCTTTTTGAAAAAGCTATTACTTATCACCATCTCTTGCTCAACACATATCTACCAGTCTCTCACCACTCTCATTTTCACCTGGTATGCCATACTTCCCAATGACACCTTCTACCTCTCCAGCGCCCACTCTGGCATTTAAGTCACCCATGACAACTACATAATTCCTTCTAACCCGTCCTTCTACACACCTAGTTAATTCATTCCAAAACTCATTCCGCTCTTCTTCACTTTTCTCACTACCTGGCCCATACGCACTGACAAACGCCCAACATTCCCTACCCAACCTAAACCTTACCCACATTAACCTAGATGATATCTCCTTCCATTCCACTACTTTACTTTATATGTATATATTATTTATATATATGTGTATATATATATATATATATATATATATATATATATATATATATATATAAGTGGTACCTCTACATACGAATTTAATCCGTTCCACAACTGACTTCGGATGTAGAAAATGTTCGGATGTAGAAACGAATTTTCCCATAAGAATACAGTACATTGAAATAGGATTAATCCGTGGTTGAGCCCAAAAACCTATGATAACTCCTTAATAAATTACTACACATAATTACACATGACAATATGCACTCTAAATTAGATAATAGACATGTAAAAAAGAATAATTATCAAGAGATAATAAATAAGAAACGGGTTTTTAGCGTCATTTTACCTTAGAAAGTACAGCGCAGGTGTCGGTCTTGCTACGCAGAGAGGAGACGGACGGGCGGCGAGGAGGTAGAGAGGGTGACTACGATAAACATACACTACCGTAACTTATTCTAAATTACACTAAGTGAACTTTAACCTAACTTAGCTTATTTATTTTTTTCATTTTTATATTTTATATTTTTTTTACATTTTCTTTTTTTCTTTTTGATGATTAATTTTAATCACTTTCACTCTCTCCACTTAAAATTTATTGAATTTTATTCTCTTCACTCTGCCTTTTTTTTAACCACTTCCTTCCTCTTCATCACGAGTTCGCTTCGTAGTTTTTTTAAAGAAGCTATCGATAGAAAGTTGCTTGGTACGGCTTTTCAGAATGTTTCGAAAATGAGTTAGGCAAACATCATCGAACTGCGCAACTACACGGCAAACCTACACGTCTTCCGCTGCACCCACCACGGAATCAGGTTCGGGGTCAAAACCCTCGAAATCTCGGGGAGAAACTGAATCAGGCCACAGCTTCTTCCAGGCAGAATTCAGTGTCCGTCGAGTTACTCCCACCCAAGCCTGATCTATGATCTTCAAGCAGTGCACGATGTTAAAGTGGCTTTTCCAAAATTCACGCAAAGTTAAGTTTGTGCTTTGCGTGACATTAAAGCACTGCTTGAATAGGTGCTTGGTGTAGAGCTGCTTGAAGTTCGAGATGACTTGCTGGTCCATGGGCTGGAGGATAGAGGTGGTATTCGGTGGAAGATACAGCACCTTTATGAACTTGAATTCTTCGAAGATATCATCTTCAAGTCCGGGGGGGGGGGGGGGGGTGAGCGGGTGCATTGTCAAGGCATAGCAGGCACTTTAAAGGCAATTTCTGCTCATGAAGCTACTTCTTCACAGAAGGACCGATAACTTGGTTAACCCATTGGACAAAGAACTGCCTAGTGACCCAGGCCTTCGAGTTGGATCACCAGAAAACATGAAGCTGGTCCTTATCCACATTCTGTGCCTTAAAGGCCCTAGGGTTCTCGGAATCTGTAAACCAGTAAGGGCTTGACTTTAAAGTCCCCGCTAGCGTTGGCACATAGGGCAAGAGTCAACCGATCCTTCATTGGCTTATGCCCAGGCAATTTCTTCTCTTTGGCGGTGATGTAGGTTCAACTGGGCATCATCTTCCAAAACAGCCCGGTTTCATCACAGTTAAACACCTGCTGCTCTACGTAGCCTTCTTCCTGCACGGTCCTTTCAAAGCTCTTCACAAAGTCAGCTGCAGCCTTTGTGTCCGCACTAGCAGCCTCTCCGTGGCGAACAACTGAATGAATCCCGGACCGTTTCTTAAATTTCTCAAACCAGCCACGAGATGCCTTGAAATCGTCTGAGGAAGGTTCGGTTGAACTCTCCCCAGCATCATCCCCAGAGCTCACCTCCTTCAAGTCAGTGAAGACGGCGTGCGCCTTCTTGCAGATGATAGTTTCGGTGATGGTGTCGCCAACAATCTCTCTGTCCTTGATCCAGATTAGCAGAAGTCATTCCATCTCTTCTATAACAGGGCTAGGACGTTTTGAAATGATGGTGATCCCCTTAGAAGGTTTCACTGCTTTAATGGCTTCTTTCTGTTTCAAGATTGTCGAGATCGTCGACATATTTCGGCCATATTCTTTTGCAAGTTCACTCACGCGGACGCCACGCTCATGCTTTTCAATAATTTCTTGCTTTACTTCTAAAGAAAGCATTTCTTTCTTCCTTTTCTCACCACTACCACTACCACTTGGGAAACTAAGCCTTTTAGGACCCATGCTTTACGTAAAAAACCGTAAAAGGATGTACGTAAAATATCATGATTAAAATACAGTTAATAGCAGAACGCACAGCGCACAACCACACGAAGCTGACGAGAACAGAGGAATGACCCAAGCCACGCTAATTGAGGGTCCCTCTGAGGTCGAAGTGCTGCCTTCTATCGGCGGAAATAAAAAATACATCCGGCGCTATGAGCACCGTCTACGCGTACGGGTATTGTTTACTTCGGGTGTCGAAAAAAAATTCGGGTGTAGAGTAGGAACGTGTTCGAATTGTACTTCGCGTGTCGAAAAATTCGGATACAACCGGTACGACGAAAATTGCTTACTTTGTGTGTCGAAATAAAATTCGGGTGTAGAGTCGAAAAATTGCTCGAATTTTACTTCGGATGTTGGAAAATTCGGATGTAGATACGTTTGTATGTAGAGGTTCCACTGTATATATGTATGTATATATATATAATATATATATATATATATATATATATATATATATACATATATATATATACATATATACATACATATATATACAGTGGAACCTCTACATACGAACGTATCTACATCCGAATTAATGTATGTATATATATATATTATATATATATAATATATATATATATATATATATATATATATATATATATATTTGTTTGCATATGTCTTTGTATAAAGGTTGTGATAAAAATTATGGAGCATCATTTGAAAACTTATTCGACCTAAGTTCTTTACTGAATAAGCACATTCTTATATTAAAGACAATTAAACAATCTATACTTGCATTTCATATATTACACATTTTCAACTCGAATGGAAAATAAACGGATTTTGAGCGAAGCGAAACATCTATTTTTGGGTGAGATAGCCATGGCGTCCTGATGGAAGGTTCCTTTTTGGTAGCTTCCTTGGGTATATCACTAATAAATATTCCCAGAGAATTTAACCACAGGTTATCACAGAATTCTAACTTCTGGAGCGAGTATCCTAAAGGTTTCCCTTTTAAGACATCGTATATCAACAGGGGACGCATGTATTAACGCGCCACATAGCTATCTACACCCCAAACAAAGTTAACACTTCGGTGTGTAGGGGCGGAGAATAGCTGGGGAGCCGTTCCACAGCTAATCTCGTTCGTGGCTACTTTTGGTACTCGAGACGTAAACAAACGGGCGCCATTGCTAAATGACGTCACGTCCGTCCTCATCCTGAAGCCAGTTGCTTGCCGATCGCCATGATACAGCAGAGCAGGGTGGGACCTGAAAAACTGGACGAAGTAGCAGGGAGGGTCCATCAGGACGCCATGGCTATCTCACCCAAAAATAGATTTTTCGCTTCGCTCAAAATCCGTTTTTTGGGCTCAAGCCATGGCGTCCTGATGGAAGAATACCAGAGAATCAATGTATCGTGGTAGATTTTCCCCTATTTGAGCAAGTGCCAAGGGCTTTGAACAGGGTAGCATAGTAATCTTAATAGAAGAACCGTAGGGAAGAGACCTTCCTGCCCCCCTGGCAGTGAAGTTCCCACGGGCCATGCCGAGATCAAAGTGGTTATCGAAGGGCTATTCACCTTGCTAGAAGAACCTGAAGAACTTGGAGACAAGACTGAATGGTTGGCATTCATATAGGAACATTCTCAAGGGCAGACAAGTGGTGGTTAGGCACTGTATGTTAATGGAGAATTGTCTGGTCTCTAAGGTATGAAGAGAGTAAGTATTCGTATTGGAATATTACATTGCACAGGTGAATATATAATAAGGGTTGAGACCTTAGTATCTTCATCAACCATAAGAGAAAGGGGATAATAAAACTATGACAGACATGTATTTCATAGTATAAGTAGGAGCGGATTGAGACGCACAAGTAATAGAATAAAAATTTTATTTCACAATTGCAGAGAATATTAATGAATTGCAATATATGTAAAGTTAATTTACAACAAATTATAATGTACATAGTAATGAAAGACTTGCTCTTGAATCTGAAAGAGAATTTCAAATTTATTTGTAGGCACTCGTTCTCGAGGAACGTCAGTCTTTAAAATAAAACATATCATGCTCTAGGCATGCGGCACTCGTGTGACGACTATGACATTTCACCTGGGATAAGAACAGTTATATGAAAAGCACTAAGTGTTTTCGACATCACTACGTATCACTCGAGGGTCAACATAGGCACCCGAAGAGTTAGAGTCCCAAGTAACTCACTGTTCTATGCAGAGTTAGGTGCAGGTTTCATAACACTACCTGCGGCTACCACAAAATGTTTGACTTCGTGCACTTGTTTCGCATAATGTTTGAAGAAAACACGCGAGGATTTCCAGCCTGTGAAACTCTTAAGGCTTTCGAAATCCATACTCTGAAAGAAATTCCGAGACGATGCAACTTTTCTAGGATCGTGACCGGCGGGTGTACTGTCAGGATCCGCTCTGCGAATGAAGTAGGTGATTTTCGCTCTTAGTTGTTTCAGTGACAGGTCGCTGCCCGATGTTTCTCCTTTGAAGAGCTGGCCTCCACCAAAGTCCGAAGTTCTGCGAAGATAGACCTTGAGGCTCTCTACTGGGCATAGAGAGGCATCTTCTTTCAGGGGGCATATTCTCCAAGGGCCCCATCTTTTGGTGGGTAATTCGTTTTTGGCGAGAAACGTCGGATCCGGGAAGAGGGTAAGGTCTCCTGAGTCAGTAAACAGGATATGACCCTCTTCTCTCGATAATGCCACTATTTCGCTGACTCGGGCTCCTGAAGCAAGAGCAAAAAGAAAGATAACTTTCTGAGTCAGATCCTTGAGAGGGCATGAATCATTATCCAAGTTGGAGGCGAAATGGAGCACCTTGTCCAAAGACCAGGAGATCGGTTTCGGTGGGGGTGCTGGGCGTAGACGAGCGCATGCTTTCGGTAGTTTATTGAAGATGTCACTGGACAGATCAATCTGAAAGGCATACAACAGTGGTCTAGTCAAGGCCGATTTGCAAGTAGAAATCGTGTTGGCTGCCAAGCCCTGTCCATGAAGGTGAATAAAGAAGGACATGCAGAAATCAATGGTGATTTCCGTAGGATTTTTTGCCTTGACGAGTGAGACCCATTTTCTCCAAGATGATTCGTATTGCCGTCTTGTGGATTCGGTCTTGTATTCCTCGAGGAAGTCTAGACTTTTCTTCGAGATCCCAAACCTTTTCTTCACGGCTAGGGAGAGAAAATCATGAGATGAAGGTCCTTGATTTTCGATGATGAAGCGAAGACAGTCGACTTCTGTACTTGCTGGGAGAGAACTGGGCCCCGGAGAGGGACAGCGTGGGCTGCAGCTCCAGGACCAGGGGGTACCAATTGCTCCGGGGCCACTTGGGAGCCACTAGGGCCGCTGTCCCCTTTGAAGGTTCTCAGCTTGGAGAGGACTTTCAGCAGAAGGTTGGTGGGAGGGAACAGGTAGATCTTGGACCATCTGTTCAGTCCAGTGACATGGCGTCCACTGCCTCTGCCTTGGGGTCCTCGTACGGGGGCCACACATCGAGGAAGTTGATTGTTGTCGCTCGTTGCAAAGAGATCGATCTGAAGTTCTGGGGACTTGGTGAGAGATGAAGGAGAATGATCTTGCGTCTAGAGACCATTCCGACTCTATCGGGCTTGTCCGGGATAGAGCGTCCGCCGTCACATTGCGGAATCCTTGTAGGTGAACTGCAGACAGGTGCCACATCTTCCTCTCTGCCAGACGGAAGATTGTCAGAAGCACCTGGTTTATCTGGGGCGATCTTGAGCCTTGGCGATTGAGACATCGAACTACCACCGAGCTGTCTAGGGTTAGACGAATATGGATCGAGGGAGGCGGGGAGAGTTTCTTCAGTGTTAGAAGGACCGTCCATGGCCTCCAAGATGTTGATGTGGAAACGTCATGAATAGGGGAGACCATGTGCCTTGAGCCTGTTTTTGGTGGGAGTGACCTCCCCAACCCTCCAGCGAAGCGTCCGTGTGGATGTTGAGTGATGGAGGTGGGTGTTGAAGAGGGATGACCTTTTCAGGGCCGTCGCTTCCGACCACGGCTTGAGAAGCCGAAGTCTGTTTGGGAGCCGTCTCTTGAGGTCTCTTCGAGCGATGGATGCAGAACGTCTCCAGACATCCCGCGGCATCCTTTAGCTGTGCACGAGCACTGGGTTTGTCACTGAGGCGAACTGTAGAGAGCCTAGAACTCGTTCCTGCTGGCGTCTTGAGATCCGTTTGGATTTCAGTAGTCGCTTGACAGACCCTGCTATTTCCTTCCTTTTCTTCTGGGGGATGGAAAGGCGGTGTGACTGAAGGTTCCACTGGATTCCTAACCATTGGAACTTCTGAGCTGAGAGAGGCGAGATTTCTTCGCGTTTATCTTGAATCCCAGGTGTTCTAGGAACTGGGTGACTTTGCTGCAGGATTTTAAACAATCCTCGGGCGATGGAGCCCAGACTAGCCAGTCGTCGAGGTAGGCCATCACATGACGTCTCGGAGGCGGAGCTGTTGTACTATGGCGTCCGCCAGCTTTGTGAAGATCCAAGGGGCCACGTTGAGGCCGAAGGGCATGGCCCTGAAGGCGTAGCTTTTCCTTTGGAGTCGAAATCCTAGGTAGGAGGAAGCGTGATGGTTCATTGGAACGTGCCAGTAGGCATCCGCCAGGTCTATGGAGACCATGTATGAACCTCGAGGCAGAAGGGTCCTTATCTGTTCTCTACTCTACTTCTCTACTACCTTTCTACTTCTCTACTTAA
>NC_090750.1:31369480-31440654 GCF_036898095.1 Palaemon carinicauda | reverse complement strand
TTCCACTGTATATATATATATATATATATATATATATATATATATATATATATATATATATATATATATATATATATATTTGGGCTCAAGCCATGACATCCTGATGGAAGGTTCCTTTTGGTAGCTTCCTTGGGTATATTAACTACAAGGATATTCCCAGAGAATTAAACTACAGGTTATCACAGAATTCTTACTTCTGGTGCAAGTATCCTAAAGGTTTCCCTTTAAGACATTGTATATCAACAGGGGACGCATGTATTAACACGCCACATAGCCATCTGCACCCCATATAGAGTTAACACTTCGATATGGAAAGGTGGAGAATGACTGGGGAGCCGTTCCACAGTTACACTCGTCCGTGGCTACTTTTGGTACTCGAAACGTAAACAAACGGGCGCCATTGTTAAATGACGTCACGTCCGTCCTCATCCTTCTGCTTGTAGCTACCTTGCAAAGACGGATTTTCCCCTTGTGCGTTTTTTATTGGCTTGCATCTTCGTTATGTCGCTACCTTCGGCCTCGCCTTCTTCTGGAAAGTTGAGTACCAGGTCCCAGTATTGTTTAAATAAGCTCTGGCCATAAAGTAACTTATACTTTTCGTAATATTTCGTGTTTTGTGGCGGAGCTGTGCTGCTACCGAACACGCCATTTTATGGCATCGCTGTTCTCTTGCATGCCTTATTTAGCTAGTCAGAAAAGCTTATTCCGGCCTCTTAACTAATTGATATTGTTAGTTATTTAGTCTTCATAGCTAGGAACTTCATATATCGTGTTTTAACGCTCTATTATCCGGTCATCGCCTGACCCCATACTAGATTGCTAGCCTAGCCCCTAGGCCAGATTGCCTAGCACCAGTGTTCATGCATGATATATTCCAGTGATCCTAGGTTAAGTTATGAAGATAGTGGCATTATTTATCATACTGTTTACTGTGATGCAAGTGTTTTTCACCTTCAGGGACCAGATAGGGGACCGGTTTGATTGCGTTCCTTTCTAACCTAACCTAAATGTAGGAACCCCTATATGCTCCCTCCATCCCCTGCCTACGGGCATTCCCTCTGTGTGGCCATGCTCCCCCTTCTACACAGGGGAATCGTGTCCATAATCAGAGTAATTATCGCTTCTCGGTCTACCCTAAGGAAATGATCCCCCCTTAGGGTCGCGACAGAGAAAGAGGAACGGCCCTGTCCTTCCTCAGTTGCTTATGGTTAGGTTACTTACCCTTCCATGCAACTTGCGATGTGTCTTTCAGCCTACCTAGCCTGGGATTTAACACTTCTTATCTAGGTTAGGCCCTCGGGGGGACTAGTTCTGTACTGTTATAGTTGAGATGGTACTCCTGCACCGTTCTCATTCTGGTTACCTACCCTAGGCTAGGGAGCGTCCTCCCTTTCCTTGGTGGCCGTTATTGTACAGAGCCTCCCCTATGGAAGACCCCCTCTTCTCCCTCCCCAGCTATCCCTTGGTGTAGACTAGCCTATACATAGGCTAGCCTATACATATCTGTCCCTAGTCCTACAACTCCTCCTTAGGGTGGAGTGATAGGGCTATCTTGATCTCCTGTTGAGCAGGCCACTCTGGTACATATACCCTTCATAGCGTCCTATGGGGTTAGCCACTGGCTGCGACTTGTCCAACAGGGGTTTCCCCCTCTTGAGTGTACCCTAACCCTCCCTTGGGTTACCCTGGCACCCAGCCGACTGCCGGCCCCCTGCCACTGGATGATAGGTCCCTCTCCTATCATGGGTACACTCCTCAGGTGGGATGCCAGAGGGGTATGCGATCTTAACCCTCCAATCCCTCCTTATCAGTCTCTCTATCTATCCTGGTGCCGGTCCCTTGCCGCCTCTACTGCCGGCGATACCGCCCTTCCATTGGTGACACACTCATAAGATACCCTCCCTCCCCTAAGTCGCCAGCCTTCCGGGTGCCGGAGGGCTGCCGCCTTCCGTCAGCATGCAGCCGATGGCCCACCCCTCTAATACCTAGTTTCGGTTCTCCGGCCTTCGGGCCGGCCTCAGGCGTGCCAGCATGGACTGCCAGCGGTCTGGGTATCCTAGCAATTTCCGCCTCCCCTTATGAACTGCTCACCAAGCCGCCGCCTCCAGCCGGCGTGCCGCTGCTGTGCCTGGGGCTGCCAAGTCGGTATTATGCTTAGATCCTCAATGTGTCTGCCTTAATGCTTTACACCCTGCTGGAGCGGCCTCCGGCGTGCCGTTGGCCTCCCGGCGCCCTCCGGAAGCACCAGGGGACTTGCACCCCTTCTACTATCTGTTGACTACATGCCGACAACCCTACACTGCAGCCAGATGGCTTGGCCATTCCGATAGATAGGTATTGTCTTACCATTCTACTAGTGGCTGTGCTGTCTTCTTGCATATTACAAATTTCCAGCATACTCTGTGTGTCTTAGCACGGTTGGTTGCCGGAACCTAGATCTATACGGGGTCTCCTACTAACCCTTTAACCTAAGGGCCTGAGTGGTCTCAGTCCCTGATACACCTCACAGACAATCTCAGCTAGAACTTGGCTTCTACCCACCACGGGGATCCATGAGGATTTCCGTTTTGTGTCCCTCAGTCACAAATGAGATTGCCTATTGATAAGGTTACGGTAACCAACTGGGCGGGATTCACAAGTATGTGTCTATCTACTTCCTTTTCCCGCTCCTCTCTTCAACATTACAATATTCATGAATTATTTAATGTTAGGTGAAAGTTTATTTACTTAAAATTTCAACTTTAGAGTAATGTAAGTCATTCTTATGCCTTCCATATACTCATGATCTCTTTCTTTTACAGGAGGAGTATATCAAGTGTGACCACAACTTCTGTGGAGTGAAGCGCCCGGACTTCTACGGGCACAAGGCGTGTCGGACCCACGCCCCCTGCGCCGCCAAGAAAGGCGACCTGAAATATTGGGACCCGCAGCACTGTGCAGTCTGCAAGAGTCTTCTGGTCGAAGCGTTCAACGATCCTCTTTCAGCGGAGGTAAGGGACAACGCTCGAGAGAAGCTACGCAAGTGGGTGATTGGCTTCCAGAAGAACGCCACCGGACCGTATCTCGCTACCGAAGATTTCAGGGCCTTGCTATTCCCAAAGGCATCAAAAGACTCAGTGGTCCCTAGTGATCAGATTCCCACCGTCCAGATAGTGGTGGAACCTGATATGGTCATGGTCCAGTCCATGCACGAGTGCCGTTTAGATTCCGATAACGTGGAATGTATGTCGGAAGTATCGGAGACTACGGAGAGAAACCTCATGGGCGAGGAGCTCGACTATGAGGAAGATCAGGTGGAATACCCTGATTCGGAGCATGAGGTCGCTCCCACTTCTACCCCTGCACCAACTCCTACACCGACTGAGGAATCACTTCCTTCTACATCCGCTACTCCGGACCCCATCCCATCTAGCACTCAGGAGATCTTCAAGATGCTTGAAGCTCTCATGGATTAGAAACTTCGCGAGACTCATGAGTTTTTCAAGTCCAACATTGGAAGTTCTAAGCAACCGAAAAAGATTTCGGTTAAGGACCTCCCTGCCTGCTCGGATACTAACCCATGGAGATATGCCGAGCACATGCCGATCACCACGGGCAAGATCTTCATCAGTGAGAAGGTCGGCTCGATCGTGTTGGAAGAAGTGGAGTTCTTCCCGAACTTTGAAGCTTACCCTGACTGTTACGTCCGACTCAGGTCCGAACCCGCCTCTAAAGAAGAGACCGAACCGAAGGAGATTATTGACTTCGATCTCTCGAAGGCCCAGGCTATGCTAGCCAATGCGGTGAAAAGTAGGGGGTTCACCAATTCAAATATGCCGGCGCTTAGAAAGAAGCACCCGACCTTCTTCGCACCAGATAATGTGACCTTCCCCTTTCTTGAAAAGGCCTTCACTGCGGTACATAAAGTAGTGGAAGAAGGGAAACCTTGCCCTGTACTGGAGGAGTGCAGGCCCTTCTCCCTGACCACTCCCCCTGATGATAGGCACTGGAAAGACGTCCAGTCAACCTTCATAGTGGGGAAGCTAGAGCCTGACGTTACTGGTCGTCAGTTTACTGAGGACTTCCCAAAACTCAACGATCACCTCCTTCGTAGGGAACATGATACGAAGGAAAGGCTTGCCGCATCTATGTCCCTCGAGGTACCGCTTGAAGTCATGGCCGGAGACACTAGGGTCCCTGACTTCTACATGGTCCTTGCCAAAACACATCTGGCAACGGTCGTGAAGGATCTGTACAGCTTCACTAGGGCTCGTAGAGCCTGTCGTGAATTCGTGATCTCAAGTGCTACAGTGAGACACGAACCCCGGAGGCTGATTTCCTCCAACATCTGGGATAAACACCTCTTTCCCTCCTCCCTAGTGAAAGAGATCACCGACAAGGCCGCCACGGAGAACAGGAACTTTCTCCATAAATGGGGCATGTCAAAGAAAAGGAAATCCTCTCAGAACGACGGCACTCAACCTAAGAGGAAACCCACGAAGCCAAAACCCCAGCAACGTCAACAGAGACGGCAGTTTCCGGGATCCGCTACTCCCCAAGTGGCAGCTCAGCCACAACAGACCTTTCCGCTGGTCACCCAACTGGTCCTGTCACAGTCACCGGTCTTCACCCCTGCATTTGAGCAGCAATCCACTACCTTTCGTCCCAAAGGTAGAGGCTCAGCCAGAGATGCGTCTCGCCGCCCCTCCAGAGGAAGGGGAGGAAGGGGAGCTAGCAGCCGAGGTAGCAAACCCTCGGGAAGCCAGAAGCAATGAAGTGCTTCCGGTGGGAGGAAGACTCCACCAATTCCAAGATCGTTGGACCTTCGATCCCTGGGCACACAGCATCGTCAAGAAGGGACTAGGCTGGAGCTGGACTCAACCACCCCCAACCTTCCAGCAATTCTTCCAACAGTCAACCCCCCTCCTGAAAGAATATGTCCTAGAAGTCTTGAACAAGTAGGTGATAAGGAGGGTAAAGTCAACCAGGTTCCAAGGGAGACTGTTTTGCGTCCCCAAAAAGGACTCCGACAAACTCAGAGTCATTCTAGACTTATCCCCCCTCAACAAGTTCATTGCGAACAACAAGTTCAAGATACTGACTCTTCAACAAATACGGAACCTTCTGCCTCAAGGGTCCTACACGGTCTTGATAGACCTGGCGGACGCCTACTGGCACGTTCCAATGAACCATCACGCTTCCTCCTACCTAGGATTTCGACTCCAAAAGAAAAGCTACGCTTTCAGGGTCATACCCTTCGGGCTCAACGTGGCCCCACGGATCTTCACCAAGCTGGCAGACGCCATCGTTCGACAGCTCCGCCTCCGCGGCGTCCAGGTGATGGCCTACCTAGACGACTGGCTGGTCTGGGTGACATCGCCCGAAGATTGTGTATGATCCTGCAACAAAGTCACCCAGTTCCTAGAACACCTGGGATTCAAGATAAACACCAAAAAATCTCGCCTCTCTCCAGCTCAGAAGTTCCAATGGTTGGGAATCTATTGGGATCTTCAGTCACACCACCTTTCCATCCCGCAGAAGAAAAGGAAGGAAATAGCAGGGTCTGTCAAAAAACTGCTGAAATCCAAAAGGATCTCAAGACGACAGCAGGAACAAGTTCTAGGCACTCTACAGTTCGCCTCTGTGACAAACCCAGTGCTCCGTGCACAGCTAAAGGATGCCGCGGGAGTCTGGAAACGTTCTGCATCTATCGCTCGAAGAGACCTCAAGACACGGCTCCCAAACAGACTTCGGTTAATCTTAAAGCCGTGGTCGGAAGCAAAGGCCCTGAAAAGGTCGATTCCTCTTCAACACCCACCTCCATCACTCAACATCCACACGGACGCTTCGCTGGAGGGTTGGGGAGGTCACTCCCACCAACAACAGGCTCAAGGGACATGGTCTCCCCTATTCAAGACGTTTCACATCAACATCTTGGAGGTCATGGCGGTCTTTCTCACTCTGAAGAAACTCTCTCCGCCTCCCTCGATCCACATTCGTCTGACTCTGGACAACTCGGTGGTAGTCAGATGTCTCAATCGTCAGGGCTCGAGATCACCCCAGATAAATCAGGTGCTTCTCCCAATCTTCCGACTGGCAGAAAAGAAGAAATGGCACCTGTCTGCAGTTCACCTACAAGGATTTCGCAACGTGACGGCGGATGCTCTATCTCGGACAAGCCCGATAGAGTCGGAATGGTCTCTAGACGCAAGATCGTTCTCCTTCATCTCTCGCCAAGTCCCGGAACTTCAGATCGATCTCTTCGCAACGAGCGACAACAATCAACTTCCTCGTTATGTGGCCGCGTACGATGACCCCAAGGCAGAAGCAGTGGATGCCATGTCACTGGATTGGAACAGATGGTCCAGGATATACCTGTTCCCTCCCACCAACCTTCTGCTGAAAGTCCTCTTCAAACTGAGAACCTTCAAAGGGACAGCGGCCCTAGTGGCTCCCAAGTGGCCCCGGAGCAATTGGTACCCCCTGGTCCTGGAGCTGCAGCCCAAGCTGATCTCCCTCCTGGGCCCAGTTCTCTCTCAGCAAGTACAGAAGTCGACTGTCTTCGCTTCATCACTGAAAGTCAGGGACCTTCATCTCATGATTTTCTCTCCCTAGCCGCGAAGAAAAGGTTTGGGATCTCGAAGAAAAGTCTAGACTTCCTCGAGGAATACAAGACCGAATCCACACGACGGCAATACGAATCATCCTGGAGAAAGTGGGTCTCGTTCGTCAAAGCAAAAAATCCTATGGAAATCACCATTGATTTTTGCATGTCCTTCTTCATTCACCTTCATGGACAAGGCTTAGCAGCCAACACGATTTCTACCTGCAAATCGGCTTTGACTAGACCACTACTGTACGCCTTCCAGATTGATCTGTCCTGCGATATCTTCAATAAACTACCAAAGGTATGCGCTAGACTACGCCCAGCACCTCCGCCAAAACCTATCTCCTGGTCCCTGAACAAGGTGCTCCATTTTCCCTCTAACTTGGACAACGATTCGTGCCCTCTCAAGGATCTGACTCAAAAAGTTATATTCCTTTTTGCTCTCGCCTCGGGAGCCCGAGTCAGTGAAATAGTGGCATTATCAAGAGACGAGGGTCATATCCTGTTTACAGACTCAGGAGAACTTACCCTCTTCCCTGATGCGACGTTTCTCGCAAAAAACCAATTACCCACCAAGAGATGGGGCCCCTGGAGAATCTTCCCCCTGAAGGAAGATGTCTCTCTATGTCCAGTAGAGAGCCTCAAGGTCTATCTTCGAAGAATTTCAGACTTTGGTGGAGGCCAACTCTTCAAAGGAGAAACATCGGGTAGCGACCTGTCACTGAAACAACTAAGAGCGAAAATCACCTACTTCATTCGCAGAGCGGATCCTGACAGTACACCCGCAGGTCACGATCCTAGAAAAGTCGCATCTTCTCTGAATTTCTTTCAGAGTATGGATTTCGAAAGCCTCAAGAGCTTCACAGGATGGAAATCCTCGCGTGTTTTCTTCAAGCACTACGCGAAGCAAGTGCATGAAGTCAAACATTTCGTGGTAGCCGCAGGTAGTGTTTTGAAACCTGCAGTTTAACTCTGCATAGAACAGTGAGTTACTTGGGACTTTAACTCTATGGGTGCCTGTGTTGACCCTCGTGTGATAAATAGTGATTTCATGGACACTTAGTGTTTCTCATAGACTGTTCTTTACAAGGTGAAAATGTCATAGACTTCACATGAGTGCCACATGCCTAGGGCATGATGTGTTTTTCTCTTTTTAAAGACTGACGTTCCTCTGGAACTTGTGCTTTCTAATTATTTGAAATTTATTTCAGATTCAAAATTGAAGTCTTCTAATTTCTATGTACATTATTTATTATTGTAAATTAACTTTACATCCCTTATTGCATTTATTACTATTATATCCTGCAATTGTGAAATAAAATGTCTATTTTATTACTTGTGCGTCTCTCTCCGCTCCTATTTACACTATGAAATACATAAATGTCATAGTTTCATTTACCCCTTTCTTTGAAATGAGAAGAATAATATGTTTTTGTCTGTATTATATACTCACCTATGCTGTGTAATATTCCTAATTGAATACTTACTTACGCCATACCTTCGAGACTAGATTGTTCTCTAACCATGGAATATGTGACTAACCATCACTTATCTACTGTTGAGAATGTTCCTACACGAATATTGATCATTCTGTCTTGTCTCCGAGTCCTTCACGAACTCTCCGCAGGGTGAGTAGCTCTTTGATGACCACTTTGAATTTTGGTATAACCTGTTGGGACTTCTCTGCCGGGGGGGCGGGAAGCTGGATCACCACGGAACCTCTACCGAGGTCACATTACATACCTCTATTCAAAGCCCTTGGCACTTACTCTAATAGGGGTAAAATTTCCACGATACATTGATTCTCTGGTACTCTTCCATCAGGACGTCATGGCTTGAGCCCAAAAAACGGATTTTGAGCGAAGCGAAAAATCTATTTTTGGGCGAGATGGCCATGACGTCCTGATGGACCCTCCCTGCTATTCTAGTCCAGCCTTTCAGGCCCCACCCTGTCCTGCTGTATCATGGAGATTAGCAAGTAGCTGGCATCAGGATGAGGACGGACGTGACGTCATTTAACAATGGCGCCCGTTTGTTTACGTTTCGAGTACCAAAAGTAGCCACGGACGAGTGTAACTTGGAGACAAGACTGAATGGTTGGCATTCATATAGGAACATTCTCAAAGGCAGACGAGTGGTGGTTAGGCACTGTATGAAGAAGAGAATTGTCTAGTCTCTAAGGTATGAAGAGTAAGTATTCGTATTGGAATATTACATTGCATAGGTGAATATATAATAAGGGTTGAGACCTTAGTATCTTCATTAACCATAAGAGGAAGGGGATAATAAAACTATGACAGACATGTATTTCATTGAGACGCACAAGTAATAAAATAAGAATTTTATTTCACAATTGCAGAAAATTTAAATGAATTGCAATAATATGTAAAGTTAATTTACAACAAATTATAATGTACATAGTAATAAAGGCTTGCTCTTGAATCTGAAAGGTAATTTCAAATTTATTAGTAGGCACTCGTTCTCGAGGAACATCAGTCTTTAAATAAAACACATCATGCTCTAGGCATGCGGCACTCGTGTGACGACTATGACATTTCACCTGGGATAAGAACAGTTATAAGAAAGCACTAAGTGTTTTCGACATCACTACGTATCACTCGAGGGTCAACATAGGCACCCGAAGAGTTAGAGTCCCAAGTAACTCGCTGTTCTATGCAGAGTTAGGTGCAGGTTTCATAACACTACCTGCGGCTACCACAAAATATTTGACTTCGTGCACTTGTTTCGCATAATGTTTAAAGAAAACACGCGAGGACTTCCAGCCTGTGAAACTCTTAAGGCTTTCGAAGTCCATACTCTGAAAGAAATTCAGAGACGATGCAACTTTTCTAGGATCGTGACCGGCGGGTGTATTGTCAGGATCCGCTCTTAGTTGTTTCAGTGACAGGTTGCTGCCCGATGTTTCTCCTTTGAAGAGTTGGCCTCCACCAAAGTCCGAAGTTCTGCGAAGATAGACCTTGAGGCTCTCTACTGGGCATAGAGAGGTATCTTCCTTCAGGGGGCATATTCTCCAAGGGCCCCATCTTTTGGTGGGTAATTCGTTTTTGGCAAGAAACGTCGGATCCGGGAAGAGGGTAAGGTCTCCTGAGTCAGTAAACAGGATATGACCCTCTTCTCTTGACAATGCCACTATTTCGCTGACTCGGGCTCCTGAAGCAAGAGCAAAGAGAAATATAACTTTCTGAGTCAGATCCTTGAGAGGGCATGAATCATTATCCAAGTTGGAGGCAAAATGGAGCACCTTGTCCAATGACCAGGAGATCGGTTTCGGTGGGGGTGCTGGGCGTAGACGAGCGCATGCTTTCGGCAGTTTATTGAAGATGTCGCTGGACAGATCAATTTGGAAGGCATACAACAGTGGTCTAGTCAAGGCCGATTTGCAAGTAGAAATCGTATTGGCTGCCAAGCCCTGTCCATGAAGGTGAATAAAGAAGGACATGCAAAAATCAATGGTGATTTCCGTAGAATTTTTTGCCTTGACGAATGAGACCCACTTTCTCCAAGATGATTCGTATTGCCGTCTTGTGGATTCGGTCTTGTATTCCTCGAGGAAGTCTAGACTTTTCTTCGAGATCCCAAACCTCTTCTTCGCGGCTAGGGAGAGAAAATCATGAGATGAAGGTCCTTGATTTTTGATGATGAAGCGAAGACAGTCGACTTTTGTACTTGCTGGGAGAGAACTGGGCCCGGGAGAGGGATCAGCGTGGGCTGCAGCTCCAGGACCAGGGGGTACCAGTTGCTCCGGGGCCACTTGGGAGCCACTAGGGCCGCTGTCCCTTTGAAGGTTCTCAACTTGGAGAGGACTTTCAGCAGAAGGTTGGTGGGAGGGAACAGGTAGATCTTGGACCATCTGTTCCAGTCCAGGGACATGGCGTCCACTGCCTCTGCCTTGGGGTCCTCGTACGGGGCCACATATCGAGGAAGTTGATTGTTGTCGCTCGTTGCGAAGAGATCGATCTGAAGTTCCGGGACTTGGTGAGAGATGAAGGAGAATGATCTTGCGTCTAGAGACCATTCCGACTCTATCGGGCTTGTCCGAGATAGAGCGTCCGCCGTCACGTTGCGGAATCCTTGTAGGTGAACTGCAGATAGGTGCCACTTCTTCCTCTCTGCCAGACGGAAGATTGTTAGAAGCACCTGATTTATCTGGGGCGATCTTGAGCCTTGGCGATTGAGACATCAAACTACCACCGAGTTGTCTAGGGTTAGACGAATATGGATCGAGGGAGGCGGGGAGAGTTTCTTCAGTGTTAGAAGGACCGCCATGGCCTCCAAGATGTTGATGTGAAACGTCTTGAATAGTGGAGACCATGTTCCTTGAGCCTGTTTTTGGTGGGAGTGACCTCCCCAACCCTCCAGCGAAGCGTCCGTGTGGATGTTGAGAGATGGAGGTGGGTGTTGAAGAGGGATGGACCTTTTCAGGGCCGTCGCTTCCGACCACGGCTTGAGGAGAAGTCGAAGTCTGTTCAGGAGCCGTCTCTTGAGGTCTCTTCGAGCGATAGATGCAGAACGTCTCCAGACTCCCGCGGCATCCTTTAGCTGTGCACGAAGCACCAGGTTTGTCACTGAGGCGAACTGTAGAGAGCCTAGAACTCGTTCCTGCTGGCGTCTTGAGATCCGTTTGGATTTCAGTAGTCGCTTGACAGACCCTGCTATTTCCTTTTTTGGGCTCAAGCCATGGCGTCCTGATGGAAGGTTCCTTTTTGGTAGCTTCCTTGGGTATAAGACTACTAAGATATTCCCAGAGAATTTAACCACAGGTTATCACAGAATTCTAACTTCTGGAGCGAGTATCTCAAAGGTTTCCCTTTAAGACATCGTAATACAACAGGGGACGCGCATGTCTGAACGCGCCACATAGCTATCTTCACCCCGAACAGAGTTAATGCTTCGGTGTGTAAGGGCTGAGAATAGCTGGGAGCCGTTCCACAGCTAATCTCACTCGTGGCTGCTACTGATACTCGAGACGTAAACAAACGGACGCCATTGCTCTAATGACGTCACGCCCGTCTTCATCCTTTGTTTAGTAGGGCATTGAGCAAGAAGCACCCTACTTACGTTGCACCTGAAACTGCGGTTCTTCCATTCTTGGAAAAGGCCTTAGCTGCATGCCTTAAAGCGGCGGACGAAGGGAAACCCTGCCCTGCATTGGAGGAGTGCAGACCCTTCTCCATCGTGACCCCCCCTGACGCTCGACACTGGAAAGATGTTCAACATACTTTCGTCGTGGGAAGGCTCGATCCTGACGTCGCCGGACGTCAGTTTAATGAAGACCTCCCTAAGCTCAACGATCACCTCCTTCGTCGGGAACAAGACACGAAGGAGAGGCTTGCGGCATCTCTTTCTCATCAAGTCCAACTTGAAGTTATGGCCTGTGACACTAGAGTACCAGACCACTACATGGTACTCTCCAGATCCCACTTACTGACAGTAATGAAGGACTTGTACCACTTCATAAAGGCTCGAAGAGCCTGTCGTGAATTCGTGTTCGCCGGTGCCACCGTGAAACACGAACCCCGGAGGCTGATTTCCTCCAACATCTGGGGAAAACACCTCTTTCCTTCTGACCTTGTGAAGGAAATCACTGACAGAGCCGCCACGGAGAATAGGAACCTTCTCCACAAGTGGGGCATGTCCAGGAAAAGGAAACCCTCTCAGGACGACGGACCTCAGCCTAAGAGGAAACCCCAAAAGCCAAAACCCCAGCAACGTCAGCAAAGACGTCAGTTTCCGGGACCCGCTACCTCCCAAGTGGTTGCCCAACCACAACAGACCTTTCAATTGGTCCCCCAACCGGTGTTGTCACAGTCACCGGTCTTCACCCCTGCCTTTGAGCAACAATCAACTACCTTTCGTGCCAAAGGTAGAGGCTCATTCAGGGGTGCAAGCAAAGACGCATCTCACCGTCCCTCCAGAGGTAGAGGAGGAAAGGGAGCTAGCGGCCGAGGCAGCAAGTCCTCGGGACACCAGAAGCAATGAAGTGCTTCCGGTGGGAGGAAGACTCCGCCAATTCCAGGATCGTTGGACCTTCGATCCCTGGGCACACAGCATCGTCAAGAAGGGTCTAGGCTGGAGTTGGACTCAACCACCCCCAATCTTCCAGCAATTCTTCCAACAATCAACCCCCCTTCTGGAAGAATATGTTCTAGACCTCTTGAACAAGAAGGTGATAAGGAAGGTAAAGTCCACCAGGTTCCAAGGGAGACTGTTTTGTGTTCCCAAGAAGGACTCAGACAAACTAAGAGTCATTCTGGACTTATCCCCCCTCAACAAGTTCATAGCGAACAACAAATTCAAGATACTGACGCTTCAACAAATAAGGACCCTTCTGCCTCAAGGTTCCTATACGGTCTCTATAGACCTGGCGGATGCCTACTGGCACGTTCCAATGAACCATCACGCTTCCTCCTACCTAGGATTTCGACTCCAAAGGAAAAGCTACGCCTTCCGGGCCATGCCCTTCGGCCTCAACGTGGCCCCTCGGATCTTCACAAAACTGGCGGATGCAATAGTACAACAACTCCGCCTAAGAAACGTCCAGGTGATGGCCTACCTCGACGACTGGCTAGTCTGGGCTCCATCGCCCGAAGAGTGTGCAAAGTCTTGCAACGAAGTTACCCAGTACCTAGAACACCTGGGATTCAAGATCAACGAGAAAAAATCTCGCCTCTCTCCAGCTCAGAAGTTTCAGTGGTTGGGAATCCACTGGAATCTTCAGTCACACCGCCTTTCCATCCCCCAGAAGAAAAGGAAGGAAATAGCAGGGTCTGTCAAGCGACTACTGAAATCCAAACGCATTTCAAGACGACAGCAGGAACGAGTTCTAGGCTCTTTACAATTCGCCTCAGTGACAAACCCAGTGCTTCGTGCACAGCTAAAGGATGCCGCGGGAGTCTGGAGACGCTCAGCATCCATCGCTCGAAGAGACCTCAAGAGACGACTTCCAAACAGACTGCGACGCCTCCTAAAGCCGTGGTCGGAAGAAAAGGCCCTGAAAAGGTCCATTCCTCTCCAACACCCTCCTCCATCACTCAACATCCACACGGATGCCTCACTGGAAGGTTGGGGAGGTCACTCCCACCAGAAACAGGTTCAAGGTACCTGGTCTCCACTATTCAAGACGTTCCACATAAACATCTTGGAGGCCATGGCGGTCCTTCTAACACTGAAGAAGTTATCCCCGCCGCCCTCGATCCACATCCGTCTAACCCTAGACAACTCGGTGGTAGTTCGTTGTCTCAATCGCCAAGGCTCAAGATCGCCCCAGATAAATCAGGTGCTTCTCCCAATCTTCCGTCTGGCAGAGAAGAAGAAGTGGCACCTGTCTGCAGTTCACCTACAAGGATTCCGCAACGTGACAGCGGATGCTCTATCTCGGACAAACCCGATAGAGTCGGAATGGTCTCTAGACGCAAGATCGTTCTCCTTCATCTCTCACCAAGTCCCAGAACTTCAGATAGATCTCTTTGCAACGAGCGACAACAATCAACTTCCTCTGTACGTAGCCCCGTACGAGGACCCCAAAGCAGAAGCAGTGGATGCCATGTCACTGGACTGGAACAGATGGTCCAAGATCTACCTGTTCCCTCCCACCAACCTTCTGTTGAAAGTCCTCTCCAAACTGAGAACCTTCAAAGGGACAGCGGCCCTAGTGGCTCCCAAGTGGCCCCGGAGCAACTGGTACCCCCTGGTCCTGGAGCTGCAGCCCAAGCTGATCCCTCTCCCGGGCCCAGTTCTCTCTCAACAAGTACAGAAGTCGACTGTCTTCGCTTCATCATCGAAAATCAAGGACCTTCATCTCATGATTTTCTCTCCCTTGCCGCAAAGAAGAGGTTTGGGATCTCGAAGAAAAGTCTAGACTTCCTAGAGGAATACAAGACCGAATCCACGAGACGGCAATATGAATCTTCCTGGAGGAAATGGGTCTCTTTTGTCAAGACAAAAAATCCTAAAGAAATCACGATTGATTTCTGTATGTCCTTCTTTATTCACCTTCATGGACAAGGATTAGCAGCCAATACGATTTCAACCTGCAAATCGGCCTTGACTAGACCAATTCTATATGCTTTCCAAATTGACCTGTCCAACGACATCTTCAACAAATTGCCAAAAGCATGTGCTCGCCTACGTCCAGCAACCCCACCGAAACCGATTTCCTGGTCACTAGACAAGGTACTCCATTTCGCCTCCAACTTGGACAACGATTCATGCCCCCTCAAGGATCTGACTCAGAAAGTTATATTTTTATTTGCTCTCGCTTCGGGAGCTCGAGTCAGCGAAATAGTGGCATTATCAAGAGAAGAAGGACACATCCTGTTTACCGATTCAGGAGAAGTGACCCTCTCCCCTGATCCGACGTTTCTCGCTAAAAATGAATTACCCACCAAAAGATGGGGCCCTTGGAGAATATGCCCCCTGAAGGAGGATGTCTCTCTATGTCCAGTAGAGAGCCTCAAGGTCTATCTTCGCAGAACTTCGAACTTTGGTGGAGGCCAACTCTTCAAAGGAGAAACATCGGGCAGCGACCTGTCACTGAAACAATTAAGAGCGAAAATCACCTACTTCATTCGCAGAGCGGATCCGAACAGTACACCCGCTGGTCATGATCCTAGAAAAGTGGCATCTTCTCTGAATTTCTTTCAGAGCATGGACTTTGAAAGCCTTAAAAACTTTACGGGCTGGAAGTCCTCGCGAGTTTTCTTTAAACACTATGCGAAACAAGTGCACGAAGTCAAACATTTTGTGGTAGCCGCAGGTAGTGTTATGAAACCTGCACCTAACTCTGCGTAGAACAGTGAGTTACTTGGGACTCTAACTCTTCGGGTGCCTATGTTGACCCTCGAGCGATTCATAGTGATGTCGAAAAACACTTAGTGCTTTTATAACTGTTCTTATCCCAGGTGAAATGTCATAGTGTCACACAAGTGCCGCATGCCTTGAGCATGATGTGTTTTAATTAAAGACTTGCGTTCCTCGAGAACGAGTACCTACTAATATCCTGAAATTCCTTTTCAGATTCAAGAGCAAGCCTTTATTTCTATGTACATTATTATTACTGTAAATGAACTTTACTTTTTGCTGTAAATTATTTAATTTTTGCATTTGTGAAATAAAATTTCTATTTTATTACTTGTGCGTCTCTATCAGCTCCTACTTACTATGAAATACATACCTGTCATAGTTTTATTTATTCCTCCTTTCTTATGGTTATGAAGAATTTAAGATGTCTAATCCTAAATTATATTCACCCTGACTAAGTAAGGTTCCTACACGAATACTTACTTCTGATACCCAAGAGATGAACTCTCTACACAGTGTCCAACCACCACTGGTCTAATTTCAGAATGTTCCTATACAAATACCAAACATTCAGCTTCATCTCTAAGTTCTTCAAGTTCTTCTCTCAGGATGAATAGCCCTTCAATACCACTTTGACGTCGGCATAGCCCATGGGAACTTCACTGCCAAGGGGGGCAGGATACTTCGTCCCTATGGTTCTTTATCTAAGATTACTTTGCTGTTTTGTCAATGCCTAGGCACTTAATACTGGGGGAAAATCTACCACGATACATTGATTCTCTGGTACTCTTCCATCAGGACGCCATGGCTTGAGCCCAAAAAACGGATTTTGAGCGAAGCGAAAAATCTATTTTTGGGTGAGATAGCCATGGCGTCCTGATGGACCCTCCCTACTACTTCGTCCAGTTTTGTTCCCACCCTGTGCTACTGTATCATGGTGATGGGCAGCAACTGGCTTCAGGATGAAGACGGGTGTGACGTCATTAGAGCAATGGCGTCCGTTTGTTTACGTCTCGAGTATCAGTAGTAGCCACGAGTGAGATTAGCTGTGGAACGGCTCCCAGCTATTCTCAGCCCTTACACACCGAAGCATTAACTCTGTTCGGGGTGAAGATAGCTATGTGGCGCGTTCAGACATGCGCGTCCCCTGTTGTATTACGATGTCTTAAAGGGAAACCTTTGAGATACTCGCTCCAGAAGTTAGAATACTGTGATAACCTGTGGTTAAATTCTCTGGGAATATCTTAGTAGTCTTATACCCAAGGAAGCTACCAAAAAGGAACCTTCCATCAGGACGCCATGGCTATCTCACCCAAAAATAGATTTTTCGCTTCGCTCAAAATCCGTTTCTTTTCTTCTGGGGGATGGAAAGGCGGTGTGACTGAAGGTTCCACTGGATTCCTAACCATTGGAACTTCTGAGCTGGAGAGGCGAGATTTCTTCGCGTTTATCTTGAATCCCAGGTTTTCTAGTTACTGGGTGACTTTGCTGCAGGATTTTAAACAATCCTCGGGCGATGGAGCCCAGACTAGCCAATCGTCAAGGTAGGCCATCACCTGGACGTCTCGGAGGCTGTTGTACTATGGCGTTCGCCAACTTTGTGAAGATCCGAGGGGCCACGTTGAGGCCGAAGGGCATGGCCCTGAAGGCGTAGCTTTTCCTTTGGAGTCGAAATCCTTGGTAGGAGGAAGCGTGATGGTTCATCGGAACGTGCCAGTAGGCATCCGCCAGGTCTATGGAGACCGTGTAAGATCCTCGAGGCAGAAGGGTCCTTATCTGTTGAAGAGTCAGCATCTTGAACTTGTCGTTCGCTATGAACTTGTTGAGAGGGGATAAGTCCAGAATGACTCTGAGTTTGTCGGAGTCTTTCTTGAGGACGCAAAACAGTCTCCCTTGGAACCTGGTGGACTTTACCCTCCTTATCACCTTCTTGTTCAAGAGGTCTAGGACATATTCTTCCAGAAGGGGGGTTGATCGCTGGAAGAATTGCTGGAAGGTTGGGGGTGGTTGAGTCCAACTCCAGCCCAGACCTTTCTTGACGATGCTGTGTGCCCAGGGATCGAAGGTCCAATGATCCTGGAATTGGCGGAGTCTTCCTCCCACTGGAAGCACTTCATTGCTTCTGGTGTCCCAAGGGCTTACTGCCTCGGCCGCTAGGTCCCCTTCCTCCTCTGCCTCTGGAGGGACGGCGAGATGCATCTCTGCTTGCACCCCTGTTTGAGCCTCTACCTTTGGGACGAAAGATAGTTGTCTGTTGTTCAAAGGCAGGGGTGAAAACCGGTGACTGGGACAAAACCGGTTGGGTGACCAACTGAAAGGTCTGTTGTGGCTGAGCAGCCACTTGGGGAGTAGCGGGTCCCGGAAACTGTCGTCGCTGTTGACGTTGCTGGGGTTTTTGCTTGGAGGATTTCCTCTTAGGTTGAGGGCCATCGTCCTGAGAGGATTTCCTCTTTTTTGACATGCACCACTTGTTGAGAAGGTTCCTATTCTCAGTGGCAGCCTTGTCAGTGATCTCTTTCACAAGATCGGAGGGGAAGAGGTGTTTACCCCAGATGTTGGAGGAAATCAGCCTCCGGGGTTCGTGTCTCACAGTGGCACTCGAAAACACGAATTCTCGACAGGCTCGGGAAGTGGTACAAGTCCTTCACCAGAGTTGCCATGTGCAATTTGGCGAGTATCATGTAGTGGTCGGGGGCTCTGGTGTCACCAGCCATGACATCAAGTTGTACCTGGAGGGACATGGATGCTGCGAGCCTTTCCTTCGTGTCTTGTTCCCGACGAAGGAGATGGTCATTGAGTTTCGGGAGATCCTCGTTAAACTGACGTCCGGCTACGTCAGGATATAACTTTCCCACCACGAAGGTATGCTGGATATCCTTCCAGTGTCGAACGTCGGGGGGAGTTACCATGGAGAAGGGTCTGCACTCCTCCAGTGCAGGGCAGGGTTTCCCTTCTTCCACAGCCTTGAGGCACGCAGCGAAGGCCTTTTCCGTGAAGGGAAGGACTGCGTCGTCGGGTGCGACGTAAGTAGGGTGCTTTTTGCTCAGGGCCGGAAGCTTAGAGCAGGTAAAACCCCTACTCTTAAACGCGTTGGCTAGCATAGCCTGAGCCTTCGAGAGATCGAACACTATCACCTCCTTGGGTTCGGTCTCTTCTTTCGAGGCAGGTTCAGAACGAAGCCGGACGTAACAGTCCGGGTAAGCCTCAAAGTTCGGGAAGAACTCCACTTCTTCCAGGGGGACCGTGCCGATCTTATCGCTGACAAAGATCCTGCCGGTCGCGATAACCATATGCTCGGCATACCTCCAGGGGTTGGCACGTGAGCATGCAGGGAGGTCCTTAACCGAGATCTTCTTCGGTTCTTTGGACCCTCCCATGGTCCTGATGAACTCGTGAGTCACCCGAAGCTTTTGTTCCATAAGGGCTTCTATTATACGGAACATCTCTTGGGCGGTTGGGATGGGATCCGGGGTAGCGGAGGTAGACGGGAGAGACACTTCCGTCGGTGTAGGAGTAGGGGCGGGGATGGAAGGCGGAGCAACCTCCTGCTCCGACTCGGTGTATTCCACCTGGTCCTCTTCCTCTTCCGCGCCTTGGGCCATGAGGGTCCTCTCCGTGTCCTCCAAAATATCCGACATATGTTCATCGTTTTCGGAATCCAGGCGACAGTCGTGCATGGACTGGGCCATGACTACGTCGGGTTCCACCGTGATCTGGACGGTGGGGATCTGATCTTTGGGGACCACAGAATCAGGGGAGGCCTTTGGGAACAATAAGGCCCTCATATCTTCAGTGGCAAGGTACGGTCCAGTGGCGTTCTTCTGGAAGCCACGCACCCACTTGCGTAGCTTATCCCGAGAAGCGTCCCTGATCTCCGCTGAGGGAGGGTTATGAAACGCATCGACCAGGCGATCCTGGCAGACCGTACAGTTCTGCGGGTCCCAGAACTTCAGATCCCCTTTCTTGTTGGCACAAGGGGCGTGGGTCCTACACACCGTATGGCCATAGAAGTGCGGGCGCTTCACTGCACAGAAGCCGTGGTCACACTTCATCTGCTCCTCCTGTAAAAGAAAGAGAACATGAGTATGGGGGGGTCATAAGAATGACTCTTAAACTAAAGTTAAATACCAATTATTAATTTAACTTGGCAATAGGTGTGATGCACAGAGGATGGGCTGAGAGAGGGAGATAGGTACATACTCCGTGCATCTCGCCCGCCTGGTTACCGTAACTTTCATCCATAGACAATCCGTTGTGACCGAAGGCACAGGATAGAATTCAACATGGAATGCCCGTAGGGCAGTGGGAATTCTATTGGAAATTGTCACGGATATAAGGCTAGGACTGAGGCCACTCAGATTCTAGAATTGGGAACTAGAAGATCCCATAGGGTAACGGTTTCCGGCAACCAGCCGTGCTAAGATACACACAACATGCTGGAAATCTGTGATATGCAAGAAGACAGCATGGTTACTAACAGAACGGTAAGAAAATACTAATCCATTTACGTAAACAAGTCATCTGGTTGCAGTGTACGGCTATCAACATCAGATGATAGCTAGTAGAAGGGGGTGCAAGTCTTCTTGACGCCTCCGGGAGGCTCCGGCAGACCGCCGGAACGCCGGAGGCCGCTCCAGCAGAGTTTCTGGCATTAAGGAAGACGATATAGAAGTCAAGAGTAATACCAGGGTGGCGGCCGCCGGCACAGTGGCGGAACTCCAGCAGGGAGCGGCGGCTCCGGCAGCCGGAGGTAGTCGGCTTGGTGACAGGGACAAGGATGGTTATAGCAGAACCGGAGTGCCGGCAGTGGATGCCGGCACTCCGGGGGCCGGCCGGTGGACGGACGACTGAGGCTATGAGGGAGAGGGAAGGCCATCGGCTAGGCGCCGGCGGCAGGCGGATATCCCCCGGCACATGGGGGACTGGCGGCGCTGAAGGCAAGGGGTAAGTCACCAAGGTAGGAGGTGGGTATCACCGACAGTAGAGGCGGCAAGGGACCGGCACCAGGATAGAGAAATAAACAGAAGGAGGGATGTAGGGGTCCGGCCACAGACCCCAAGACATCCCACCTGAGAGGGTGTACCCATGATAGAGACTAGCCCTATCACCCAGAAGCAGGGGCCGCAGAGGACCGGGAGCTAAGGGAGCCCAAGGGAGGGCAGGGAACACCCAATGGGGGGGGGGGAGAACCCCTGTAAACAGAACGCATCCAGTGGCTAACCCCATAGGACACTATGAAGGGTATATGTACCAGAGCGGACTGCACACAGGAGCTCAAGGTAGCCCTATCACTCCACCCTAAGGAGGAGTTGTAGGACAGGGGACAGATGGGTATAGGCTAACCTAAGTATAGGCTAGGCCATACAAGAGATAGGTGGAGAGGGGAGAAGAGAAGGGTCTTCTGTGGGGGAGGTTCTGTACCAGAGCGGCCACCAAGGAAGGGAGGACACTCCCTAGCCTAAGGTAAGGCAGCCTGTCTGAAAACGGTGCATGGGTATCGTTTCAGCAAGGTACAGAACTAACCCCTCCAAAACCTAACCTAGAGCAGGGATGTTACGCCCTGAACTAGGAAGGATGGAAGACGTATCGCTATTGCAGGAAAGGTCAGAGACCTAGCCCCAGCAATAGAGGAAGGACTAGCCGTTCCTCATTCTCGGGCGTAACCCTAAGGGGGAATCATTCCCTTAGGGAGGACAGAAAAGCGATAAAATACTCTGATGTGAGCTTGATCCCCTTACATGGTAGGGGGAGCAAGGCCACACAGAGGGGATGCCCTAAGGCAGGGGATGAAGGAAGCATATAGGGGTCCTACATGTAGGTTAGGTTAGAAAGACACACTATCTAACCTATCCCCTAAATGGTCCCTGAAGGCGAAAACACTTGCATCTCAGTCAATAGTATTGTAAAATAATGCCACTATCTTCATAAATAAGCCTAGGATCACTGATAAATATCATGCATGAACACTGATATAGGCGCTCTAGCCTAGGGGCTATAGTAGCCAACTGGTATGGGGTCAGTCGATGATAGGTAAAAAAGCGTCAAAACACGATATAAAAGTTCCTAGCTATGAAGACTAAATCACTAATAGCATCGATTAGTTAAAGAAGCCGGAAAAACGCTGTTGAGGCTAACTAAATAAGGCATGCAGAACAACAGCGACGCCATAAAATGGCGGGTCCGGTCGAGGCACAGCTCTGCCACAAAACATCAAATATCTCGAAAAGTATAATTTACTTTACGGTCAGAGCTTAATTAAACAATACTGGAACCTTGTACTCAACTTTCCAGAAGAAGGCGAGGCCGAAGGTAACGACATGACGAAGATGCAGGTTGATGAAAAAGCGTAAGGGAAAATCCGTCTTAGCAAGGCAAGCTACTAGAAGAAGGATGACGACGGACGTGACGTCATTTAGCAATGGCGCCCGTTTGTTTACGTCTCGAGTACCAAAAGTAGCCACGAACGAGTGTAACTGTGGAACGGCCCCCAGCTATTCTCCGCCCCTACACACCGAAGTGTTAACTCTGTTTGGGGTGTAGATAGCTATGTGGCGCGTTAATACATGCGTCCCCTGTTGATATACGATGTCTTAAAAGGGAAACCTTTAGGATACTCGCTCCAGAATTTAGAATTCTGTGATAACCTGTGGTTAAATTCTCTGGGAATATTTAGTAGTGATATACCCAAGGAAGCTACCAAAAAGGAACCTTCCATCAGGACGCCATGGCTTAAGCCCAAAAATAGATTTTTCGCTTCGCTCAAAATCCGTTATATGTATATAACGGATTTTGAGCGAAGTGAAAAATCTATTTTTGGGTGAGATGGCCATGACATCCTGATGGAAGATTCCTTTTGGTAGCTTCCTTGGGTATATTAACTACAAGGATATTCCCAGAGAATTAAACCACAGGTTATCACAGAATTCTTACTTCTGGTGCAAGTATCCTAAAGGTTTCCCTTTAAGACATCGTATATCAACAGGGGACGCATGTATTAACATGTCACATAGCCATCTGCACCCCATATAGAGTTAACACTTCGATATGGAAAGGTGGAGAATGACTGGGGAGCCGTTCCACAGTTACACTCGTCCGTGGCTACTTTTGGTACTCGAAACGTAAACAAACGGGCGCCATTGTTAAATGACGTCACGTCCGTCCTCCGTCCTCATCCTGATGCCAGCTACTTGCTAATCTCCATGATACAGCAGGATAGGGCGGGGCCTGAAAGGCTGGACTAGAATAGCAGGGAGGGTCCATCAGGACATCATGGCCATCTCACCCAAAAATAGATTTTTCGCTTCGCTCAAAATCCGTTTTTTGGGCTCAAGTCATGACGTCCTGATGGAAGAGTACCAGAGAATCAATGTATCGTGGAAATTTTACCCCTATTAGAGTAAATGCCAAGGGCTTTGAATAGAGGTATGTAGTGTGACCTCAGTAGAGGTTCCGTGGGGATCCAGCTTCCCGCCCCCCCAGCAGAGAAGTCCCAACGGGTTATACCAAAATTCAAAGTGGTCAGCGAAGGGCTACTCACCCTGCGGAGAGTTCATGAAGGACTCGGAGACAAGACAGAATGGTCAGTATTTGTATAGGAACATTCTCAACAGTAGGTAAGTGATGGTTAGTCACTTTATTCCAAGGTTAGAGAACTATCTGGTCTCGAAAGTATGGCGTAAGTAAGTATTCAATTAGGAATATTACACAGCATGGGTGAGTATATAATACAGACAAAAACATATTATTCTTCTCATTCAAAGAAAGGGGTAAATGAAACTATGACATTTATGTATTTCATAGTGTAAAATAGGAGCGGAGAGAGACGCACAAGTAATAAAATAGACATTTTATTTCACAATTGCAGGTTATAATAGTAATAAATGCAATAAGGAATGTAAAGTTAATTTACAATAATAAATAATGTACATAGAAATTGGAAGATTTCAATCTTGAATCTGAAAGAAATTTCAAATGATTAGAAAGCACAAGTTCCAGAGGAACGTCAGTCTTTTAAAAAGGAAAAAACACATCATGCCCTAGGCATGTGGCACTCATGTAAAGTCTATGACATTTTCACCTTGTAAAGAACAGTCTATGAGAAACACTAAGTGTCCATGAAATCACTATTTATCACACGAGGGTCAACACAGGCACCCATAGAGTTAAAGTCCCAAGTAACTCACTGTTCTATGCAGAGTTAAACTACAGGTTTCATAACACTACCTGCGGCTACCACGAAATGTTTGACTTCATGCACTTGCTTCGCGTAGTGCTTGAAGAAAACACGCGAGGATTTCCATCCTGTGAAGCTCTTGAGGCTTTCGAAATCCATACTCTGAAAGAAATTCAGAGAAGATGCTACTTTTCTAGGATCGTGACCTGCGGGTGTACTGTCAGGATCCGCTCTGCGAATGAAGTAGGTGATTTTCACTCTTAGTTGTTTCAGTGACAGGTCGCTACCCGATGTTTCTCCTTTGAAGAGTTGGCCTCCACCAAAGTCTGAAGTTCTTCGAAGATAGACCTTGAGGCTCTCTACTGGACATAGAGAGACATCTTCTTTCAGGGGGAAGATTCTCCAGGGGCCCCATCTCTTGGTGGGTAATTCGTTTTTTGCAAGAAACGTCGGATCAGGGAAGAGGGTAAGTTCTCCTGAGTCTGTAAACAGGATATGACCCTCGTCTCTTGATAATGCCACTATTTCGCTGACTCGAGCTCCCGAGGCGAGAGCAAAAAAGAATATAACTTTTTGAGTCAGATCCTTGAGAGGGCACGAATCGTTGTCCAAGTTAGAGGCAAAATGGAGCACCTTGTTCAGGGACCAGGAAATAGGTTTTGGCGGAGGTGCTGGGCATAGTCTAGCGCATGCCTTTGGTAGTTTATTGAAGATATCGCTGGACAGATCAATCTGGAAGGCGTACAGAGGTGGTCTAGTCAAAGCCGATTTGCAGGTAGAAATCGTGTTGGCTGCTAAGCCTTGTCCATGAAGGTGAATGAAGAAGGACATGCAAAAATCAATGGGGATTTCCGTAGGATTTTTTGCTTTGACGAACGAGACCCACTTTCTCCAGGATGATTCGTATTGCCGTCGTGTGGATTCGGTCTTGTATTCCTCGAGGAAGTCTAGACTTTTCTTCGAGATCCCAAACCTTTTCTTCGCAGCTAGGGAGAGAAAATCATAAGATGAAGGTCCCTGACTTTCAGTGATGAAGCGAAGACAGTCGACTTCTGTACTTGCTGAGAGAGAACTGGGCCCGGGAGGGGGATCAGCTTGGGCAGCAGCTCCAGGACCAGGGGGTACCAATTGCTCCGGGGCCACTTGGGAGCCACTAGGGCCGCTGTCCCTTTGAAGGTTCTCAGTTTGGAGAGGACTTTCAGCAGAAGGTTGGTGGGAGGGAACCGGTATATCCTGGACCATCTGTTCCAATCCAGTGACATGGCGTCCACTGCTTCTGCCTTGGGGTCCGCGTACGGGGCCACATAACGAGGAAGTTGATTGTTGTCGCTCGTTGCGAAGAGATCGATCTGAAGTTCCAGGACTTGGCGAGAGATGAAGGAGAACGATCTTGCGTCTAGAGACCATTCCGACTCTATCGGGCTTGTCCGAGATAGAGCGTCCGCCGTCACGTTGCGGAATCCTTGTAAGTGAACTGCAGACAGGTGCCATTTCTTCATTTCTGCCAGTCGGAAGATTGGGAGAAGCACCTGATTTATCTGGGGCGATCTCGAGCCCTGACTATTGAGACATCTGACTACCACCGAGTTGTCCAGAGTCAGATGAATGTGGATCGAGGGAGGCGGAGAGAGTTTCTTCAGAGTGAGAAGGACTGCCATGGCCTCCAAGATATTGATGTGAAACGTCTTGAATAGGGGAGACCATGTCCCTTGAGCCTCTTGTTGGTGGGAGTGACCTCCCCAACCCTCCAGCAAAGCGTCCGTGTGGATGTTGAGTGATGGAGGTGGGTGTTGAAGAGGGATGGACCTTTTCAGGGCCTTTGCTTCCGACCACGGCTTTAAGATTAACCGAAGTCTGTTTGGGAGCCGTCTCTTGAGGTCTCTTCGAGCGATGGATGCAGAACGTCTCCAGACTCCCGCGGCATCCTTTAGCTGTGCATGGAGCACTGGGTTTGTCACAGAGGCGAACTGTAGAGAGCCTAGAACTTGTTCCTGCTGCCGTCTTGAGATCCTTTTGGATTTCAGCAGTTTTCTGACAGACCCTGCTATTTCCTTCCTTTTCTTCTGCGGGATGGAAAAGCGGTGTGACTGAAGATCCCAATAGATTCCCAACCATTGGAACTTCTGAGCTGGAGAGAGGCAAGATTTCTTGGTGTTTATCTTATACCCTAGGTGTTCTAGGAACTGGGTGACTTTGTTGCAGGATCGTACACAATCTTCGGGCGAGGTCGTCCAGACTAGCCAGTCGTCTAGGTAGGCCATCACCTGGACGCCGCGGAGGCGGAGCTGTTGAACGATGGCGTCTGCCAGCTTGGTGAAGATCCGTGGGGCCACGTTGAGCCCGAAGGGCATGGCCCTGAAAGCATAGCTTTTCCTTTGGAGTCGAAATCCTAGGTAGGAGGAAGCGTGATGGTTCATTGGAACGTGCCAGTAGGCATCCGCCAGGTCTATCAAGACCGTGTAGGACCCTTGAGGCAGATGGGTCCGGATTTGTTGAAGAGTCAGCATCTTGAAATTTGTTGTTTGCTATGAACTTGTTGAGGGGGGATAAGTCTAGAATGACTCTGAGTTTGTCGGAGTCCTTCTTGGGGACGCAAAACAGTCTCCCTTGGAACCTGGTTGACTTTACCCTCCTTATCACCTACTTGTTCAAGACTTCTAGGACATATTCTTCCAGGAGGGGGGTTGACTGTTGGAAGAATTGCTGGAAGGTTGGGGGTAGTTGAGTCCAGCTCCAGCCTAGTCCCTTCTTGACGATGCTGTGTGCCCAGGGATCGAAGGTCCAATGATCCTGGAATTAGCGGAGTCTTCCTCCCACCGGAAGCACTTCATTGCTTCTGGCTTCCCGAAGGTTTGCTACCTCGGCCGCTAGCTCCCTTTCCTCCTCTGCCTCTGGAGGGACGGCGAGACGCATCTCTGCCTGCTCCTCTGCTTGAGCCTCTACCTTTGGGACGAAAGGTAGTGGATTGCTGCTCAAATGCAGGAGTGAAGACCGGTGACTATGACAGGACCGGTTGGGTGACCAGCTGAAAGGTCTGTTGTGGCTGAGCTGCCACTTGGGGAGTAGCGGATCCTGAAAACTGCCGTCTCTGTTGACGTTGCTGGGGTTTTGGCTTTGTGGGTTTCCTCTTAGGTTGAGGGCCGTCGTCCTGAGAGGATTTTCTTTTCCTCGACATGCCCCATTTATGGAGAAGGTTCCTGCTCTCCGTGGCGGCCTTGTCGGTGATCTCTTTCACTTTGGAGGAGGGAAAGAGGTGTTTACCCCAGATGTTGGAGGAAATCAGCCTCCGGGGTTCGTGTCTCACTGTAGCACTTGAGAACACGAATTCACGACAGGCTCTACGAGCCCTAGTGAAGCTGTACAGATCCTTCACGACCGTTGCCAGATGTGTTTTGGCAAGGACCATGTAGAAGTCAGGGACCCTAGTGTCTCCGGCCATGACTTCAAGCTGTACTTCGAGGGACATAGATGCGGCAAGCTTTTCCTTCGTATCATGTTCCCTACGAAGGAGGTGATCGTTGAGTTTTGGGAGGTCCTCGTTAAACTGACGACCAGCAACGTCAGGCTCTACCTTCCCCACTACGAAGGTTGACTGGACATCTTTCCAGTGCCTATCATCAGGGGGAGTGGTCAGGGAGAAGGGCCTGCACTCCTCCAGTACAGGGCAAGGTTTCCCTTCTTCCACTGCTTTATGTACCGCAGTGAAGGTTTTCGAGAAAGGGGAAGGTCGCATTATCTGGTGCGACAAAGGTCGGGTGCTTTTGCTAAGCGCCGGCATTTTTGAATTGGTGAATCCCCTACTTTTCACTGCGTTGGCTAGCATAGCCTGGGCCTTTGAGAGATCGAACACTATAACCTCCTTCGGTTCGGTCTCTTCTTTAGAGGCAGGTTCGGACCTGAGTCGGATGTAACAGTCCGGGTAAGCCTCAAAGTTTGGGAAGAACTCCACTTCTTCCAACACGATCGAGCCGACCTTCTCACTGATGAAGATCTTGCCTGTGGTGATCGGCATGTGCTCGGCATACCTCCATGGGTTGGTATCCGAGCAGGCAGGGAGGTCCTTAACCAAAATCTTATTCGGTTGCTTAGAACTTCCGATGTAAGACTTGAAAAACTTATGAGTCTCACGAAGTTTCTTATCCATGAGAGCTTCAAGCATCTTGAAGATCTCCTGAGTGCTAGATGGGATGGGGTCTGGGGTAGCGAATGTAGAAGGAAGTGATTCCTCAGTCGGTGTAGGAGTTGGTGCAGGGGTAGAAGTGGGAGCGACCTCATGCTCCGAATCAGGGTATTCCACCTGATCTTCCTCATAGTCGAGCTCCTCGCCCATGAGATTTCTCTCCGTATTCTCCGACACTTCCGACATACGTTCCACGTTGTCGGAATCTAAACGGCACAAGTGCATGGACTGGGCCATGACCACATCAGGTTCCACCACTATCTGGACAGTGGGAATCTGATCACTAGGGACCACTGATTCTTTTGATGCCTTCGGGAATAGCAAGGCCCTGAAATCTTCGGTAGTGAGATACGGTCCGGTGGCGTTCTTCTGGAAGCTACGCACCCACTTGCGTAGCTTCTCTCGAGCGTTGTCCCTTACCTCCGCTGAAGGAGGATCATTGAACGCTTCAACCAGAAGACTCTTGCAGACTGAACATTGGTGCAGGTCCCAATATTTCAGGTCGCCTTTCTTGGCGGCGCAGGGGGCGTGGGTCCGACACGCCTTGTGCCCGTAGAAGTCCGGGCGCTTCACTCCACAGAAGTTGTGGTCCCACTTCCCGTACTCCTCCTATAAAAAGAAAGAGATCATGAGTATATGGAAGGCGTAAGAATGACTTACCTTACTCTAAAGTTAAAATTCTTAAGTAATTAAACTTTTACTTAACATTAAATAATTAATTTAAATTATAATGTCGAAGAGAGGAGCGGGAAAGGAAGTAGATAGACACATACTTGTGGATCCCGCCCAGCTGGTTACCGTAACCTTATCAATAGGCAATCTCATTTGTGACCGAGGGACACAAAACGTAAATCATCATGGATCCCTGTGGTAGGTAGAAGCCAAGTTCTAGCTGAGATTGTCTGAGGGGTGTATCAGGGACTGAGACCACTCAGGCAACCAACCGTGCTAAGACACACAGAGTATGCTGGAAATTTTATATGCAAGAAGACAGCACAGCCACTAGAAGAATGGTAAGACAATACCTATCTATCGGAGTGGCTAAACCATCTGGCTGCAGTGTAGGGTTGTCGGCATGTAGTCAACAGATAGTAGAAGGGGTGCGAGTCCCTTGGTGCTTCCGGAGGGCGCCGGCAGACCGGCGGAACACCGGAGGCCGCTCCAGCAGGGTGTAAGGCATTATAGCAGACTCATGAAGGATCTAAGCATAATACCGACTTGGCGGCCGCCGGCACAGTGGCGGCACGCCGGCGGGAGTCGGGGGCTCCGGCAGCTGAAGGCTGACGGCTTGGTGATCAGTTCATAAGGTGAGATGGAATATGCTAGGATACCCAGACCGCCGGCAATCCATGCCGGCCCGCCGGAGGCCGGCCCGAAGGTCGGAGAACCGAAACTAGGTAATAGAGGGGTGGGCCATCGGCTGTATGCCGATGGAAGACGGCAGCCCTCCGGCATACAGAAGACCGGCGACTAGGGGAGGGAGGGTAACTCATGAGTGTCACCAAAGGGAGGGCGGTATCGCCGGCAGTAGAGGCGGCAAGGGACCAGCACCAGGATAGATAGAGAGACAGATAAGGAGGGATTGGAGGGGTAAGATCGCATACCCCTCTGGCATCCCACCTGAGTGAGTGTGCCCATGATAGGAGAAGGGCCATCATCCGATGGCAGGGGGCCGGCAGTCGGCCGGGTGCCAGGGTAACCCAAGGGAGGGTCAGGGCACACTAAAGAGGGGGGAACCCCTGTTGGACAAGACACAGCCAGTGGCTAACCCCATAGGATGCTATGAAGGGCATATGTACCAGAGCGGCCTGCTCAACAGGAGATCAAGATGGCCCTATCACTCCACCCTAAGGAAGAGTTGTAGGACTGGGGACAGATATGTATAGGCTAACCTAAGTATAGGCTAGCCTACACCAAGGGATAGATGGGGAGGGAGAAGAAGAGGGGGTCTTCCATAGGGGAGGCTCTGTACAATAACGGCCACCAAGGAAAGGGAGGACGCTCCCTAGCCTAGGGTAGGTAGCCAGAATGAGAACGGTGCAGGAGTACCATCTCAAACTATAGTAGAACAGAACTAGCCCCCCCCCCCAAGGGCCTAACCTAGATAAGGAGTGTTAAATCCTAGGCTAGGTAGGCTGAAAGACACATCGCAAGCTGCCTGGAAGGATAAGTAACCTAACCAAAGCAACTGAGGAAGGACAGAGCCGTTCCTCTTTCTCGGGTGCCACCTTAAGGGGGGATCATTCCCTTAGGGTAGACCGAGAAGCGATAAATACTCTGATTATGGACATGATTCCCCTATGTAGAAGGGGGAGCATGGCCACACAGAGGGAATGCCCGTAGGCAGGGGATGGAGGGAGCATATAGGGGTTCCTACATTTAGGTTAGGTTAGAAAGGAACGCAATCAAACCGGTCCCCTATCTGGTCCCTGAAGGCGAAAAACACTTGCATTACAGTAAACAGTATGATAAATAATGCCACTATCTTCATAACTTAACTTAGGATCACTGGAATATATCATGCATGAACACTGGTGCTTGGCAATCTGGCCTATGGGCTAAGCTAGCAATCTAGTATGGGGTCAGGTGATGACCGAATAATAGTGTTAAAACACGATATATGAAGTTCCTAGCTATGAAGACTAAATAACTAACAATATCGATTAGTTAAGAGGCCAGAATAGGCTGTTCTGACTAGCTAAATAAGGCATGCAAGAGAACAGCGATGCCATAAAATGGCGTGTCCGGTAGCAGCACAGCTCCGCCACAAAACAGGAAATATTACGAAAAGCAAAGTTACTTTATGGCCAGTGCTTATTTAAACAATACTGGGACCTGGTACTCAACTTTCCAGAAGAAGGCGAGGCCGAAGGTAGCGACATAACGAAGATGCAAGCCGATAAAAAACGCACAAGGGGAAAATCCGTCTTTGCAAGGTAGCTACAAGAAGAAGGATGAGGACGAACGTGACGTCATTTAACAATGGCGCCCGTTTGTTTACGTTTCGAGTACCAAAAGTAGCCACGGACGAGTGTAACTGTGGAACGGCTCCCCAGTCATTCTCCACCTTTCCATATCGAAGTGTTAACTCTATATGGGGTGCAGATGGCTATGTGGCGTGTTAATACATGCGTCCCCTGTTGATATACGATGTCTTAAAGGGAAACCTTTAGGATACTTGCACCAGAAGTAAGAATTCTGTGATAACCTGTGGTTTAATTCTCTGGGAATATCCTTGTAGTTAATATACCCAAGGAAGCTACCAAAAGGAACCTTCTATCAGGACGTCATGGTTTGAGCCCAAAAATACATATATACATATACAGTGGAACCTCTACATACGAACGTATCTACATCCAAATTTTCCAACATCCGAAGTAATGTATGCATATATATATATATATATATATATATATATATATATATATATATATATATATATATATATATATATATATATATATATATATATATATATATATATATATATATATATATATATATATATATATATATATATATATATATATATATATATATTTGTTTGCATATGTCCTTGTATAAAGGTTGTGCTAAAAATTATGGAGCATCATTTGAAAACTTATTCAACCCAAGTTCTTTACTGAATAAGCACATTCTTATATTAAAGACAATTGAACAATCTATACTTGCATTTCATATATTACTGTACACATTTTCAACTTGAATGGAAAATAATGTTCAAATCTTGAATAATCTACTGTGCATTTCGCATTGACATTTTCAGTTATTTCTCCTTTGACAAGTATCCACTAATATTTGGAAATCTATTTTTACGAAGAACCCTTTTTTTCTGATTATTATTATTATCGATTGGTATAAAGCTACGAAAATAACCGTTAACTTCTCTAATTGTCACAGTATATTTGAATAATACTTAGGTATTATGTATGCCTATTTGAGATATGTAAGAATTTAAAACCTTACTTTAACAGAAATGATAGATTTTGTATACAAATCTTTGTAGTAGAATTTGAAATATTCGAGAACTTACAATCCATATACTAATAGAAAGAGATTTGGGGGTGCAAAAACATGAAGGCGCTTCCCTTGCCCTTGAGGCTGAAAGATTGCACTTATCCTTCTTTCTAGGCAGTCCAAATTTCTCCCATTGGGAGGCAAGCCACTCCTACACTCTACACAGGGTGAACCCTGCTCACAATGATGCCCTCTACACTAAGGACAGAGAAAAGTGCGGGTCGGTATCCAGCAATGACAAAGGTATCGCACTGCCACCTCGCACTCTTAGTATAATTACTACCTTCAAGCTTCGCCGAAAGAATATCCAAATAAATGACGGAAGGTTTGTTAGTATGGGAATAATCAGACTTTTAGTTAGGCAGATATGCATGAAATATTTAGCAAATGGAAAGGTGGTGTATGTTGTGTTTATGGATCTGGAGAAAGCGTATGATAGAGTTGATAGGGAAGCAATGTGGAATGTGATGAGGTTATATGGAGTTGGTGGAAGGTTGTTGCAAGCAGTGAGAAGTTTCTACAAAGTTAGTAAAGCATGTGTTAGGATAGGAAATGAAGTGAGCGATTGGTTTCCGGCAAGAGTGGGGCCGAGACAGGGATGTGTGATGTCACAGTGGTTGTTTAACTTGTATGTCGATGGAGTGGTGAGAGAGGTGAATGCTCGAGTGCTTGGACGAGTATTGAAACTGGTAGACGAGAATGACCGTGAATGGGAGGTAAATCGTTGTTTGCGGATGATACTGTACTGGTTGCAGACGCGGAAGAGAAGCTTGGCCGATTAGTGACAGAATTTGGAAGGGTGTGTGAGAGAAGGAAGTTGAGAGTTAATGTGGGTAAGAGTAAGGTTATGAGATGTACGAGAAGGGAAGGTGGTGCAAGGTTGAATGTCATGTTGAATGGAGAGTTACTTGAGGAGGTGGATCAGTAAGTACTTGGGGTCTGTTGTTGCAGCAAATGGTGGAGTGGAAGCAGATGTACGCCATAGAGAGAACGAAAGATGCAGTGTTGGGGGCAGTTAAGGGAGTAGTAAAAATGAGAGGGTTGGGCATGAATGTAAAGAGAATTCTGTATGAGAAAGTGATTGTACCAACTGTGATGTATGGATCAGAGTTATGGGGAATGAAAGTGACGGAGAGACAGAAATTGAATGTGTTTGAGATAAAGTGTCTAAGGAGTATAACTGATGTATCTCGAGTAGATAGGGTTAGGAACGAAGTAGCGAGGACTAGAACGGGTGTAAAAAATGAGTTAGCAGCTATAGTGGATATGAATGTGTTGAGGTAGTTTGGCCATGTTGAGAGAATGGAAAATGACTGTCTGCTAAAGAACGTGATGAATGCAAGAGTTGATGGTAGAAGTACAAGAGGAAGGCCAAGGTTTGGGTGGATTGATGGAGTAAAGGAAGCTCTGGGTGATAGGAGGATAGATGTGAGAGAGGCAAGAGTGCGTGCTAGAAATAGGAATGAATGGGAAGCGATTGTGACGCAGTTCTGGTAGGACCTGCTGCTTCCTTCAGTGCCTTGGATGACTGCGGAGGTAGCAGCAGCAGGGGATTCAGCATTATGAAGCTTCATCTGTGGTGGATAACGGGGGAGGGTGGGCTGTGGCAGCCTAGCAGTACCAGCCAAACTCGGTCAAGTCCCTTGACAGGGTGGGAGGAACGTAGGAGAGGAGAGGTCCACTTTTCTGTTTCATTTTTTTGATGTTGGCTACCCTATGCCCCCTGTGGCCGCGGGGGCATAAAAACAATTAGAATAGTGCCAACGTTATCCCTGCGTGTCGTAAGAGGCGACTAAAGGGATGGGACGAGGAGGCTGGGAACCCACTCTCCTGTATCTACAACCCGTGAGACATCGACAAAGAGATGGAGCTGGGGGAGAGTGACTGCTCCCCGCACTCTAGTTTTGAGGTGTTTGAATGTGAGTGGATGTAGTACGATAAAGAGTAAAAGATGTGAAATTGGAAGTATGTTTAGGAATAGAAGTATGGATGTATTGGCCTTGTGTGAGACGAAGATAAAAGGAAAGGGTGAAGTGATGTTAGGTGAAATGTCTGGTAGAATGTCTGGGATTGAAAGGGGAAGAGCGAGAGAGGGTGTGGCTTTATTGCTGAGTGAATGGATGACAGGTAAAGTAGTGGAATGGAAGGAGATATTATCTAGGTTAATGTGGGTAAGGGTTAGGTTGGGTAGGGAATGTTGGGCGTTTGTCAGTGCGTATGGGCCAGGTAGTTTGAAAAGTGAAGAAGAGCGGAATGAGTTCTGGAATGAATTAACTAGGTGTGTAGAAGGACTGGGTAGAAGGAATTATGTAGTTGTCATGGGTAACTTTAATGCTAGAGTGGGTGCTGGAGAGGTAGAAGGTGTCATTGGGAAGTATAGCGTACCAGGTGAAAATGAGTGGTGAGACACTGGTAGATATGTGTTGAGCAAGAGATGGTGATAAGTAATAGCTTTTTCAAAAAGAAAGATAAAAATAAGTATACATGGGTAAGAGCGGCAAATGGAAGAGTAGTAGAAAGGGCATTAATGGATTGTGTGTTGATAACTGAAAGAATGTTTGGAAGATTGAAAGACGTGCACGTGTTTAGGGGTATGGCTAATGGTATGTCTGATCATTTTTTGGTGGAAGGAAAATTAGTTGTAGCAAAAGAGTGGGTGAATAGAGTAGGTGGATGTAAAAGGGAGCTAGTGAGGGTTGAAGAGCTAATAAAACCGGGGGTAAAAAGTAAAAAACACGAAAAGTTGAAAATGACATATGATGAAGTGAAAGTAAAAGATGGAAATGGAATGTTGTTAAAAGGAGAGGAGGCAAGGAAAAGATGGGCGGAATATTTTGAAAGTTTACTGAATGTGGAGGATAATAGGGAGGCAGATATAATTGCTGTTGCAGGTGTTGAGGTGCCAGTGATGGGAGATGAGAATGAGAGAGAGATTACAATAGATGAAGTGAGGAGAGCACTAGATGAAACGAGAGTAGGAAAAGCGTCTGGTATGGATGGTGTGAGAGCCGAGATGTTGATGGAAGGGGGTGTGACTGTACTTGAATGGTTGGTGAGATTGTTTAACATGTGTTTTGTGTTGTCAATGGTACCAGTAGATTGGGTTTGTGCATGTATTGTACCACTATATAAGGGTAAGGGAGATGTGCATGAGTGTTGTAATTCAAGAGGTATTAGTTTGTTAAGCGTAGTTGGAAAAGTGTATGGTAGAGTAATGATTAATAGGATCAAGGATAAAACAGAGAATGCAATCTTAGAAGTACAGGGTGGTTTTAAAAGAGGTAGGGGTTGTATGAATCAGATTTTTACAGTAAGGCAGATATGCGAGAAATATTTAGCAAAAGGTAAGGAGGTGTATGTTGCGTTTATGGATCTGGAGAAAGCGTATGATAGAGTTGATTGGGAAGCAATGTGGAATGTGATGAGGTTATATGGAGTTGGTGGAAGGTTGTTGCAAGCAGTGAAAAGTTTCTACAAAGTTAGTAAAGCATGTGTTAGGATAGGAAATGAAGTGAGTGATTGGTTTCCGGTGAGAGTGGGGCTGAGACAGGGATGTGTGATGTCGCCGTGGTTGTTTAACTTGTATGTTGATGGAGTGGTGAGAGAGGTGAATGCTCGAATGCTCGAGTGCTTGGACGAGGATTAAAACTGGTAGATGAGAATGACCATGAATGGGAGGTAAATCAGTTGTTTTTTGCGGATGATACTGTACTAATTGCAGACACAAGAAAAGCTTGGCTGATTAGTGACAGAATTTGGAAGTGTGTGTGAGAGAAGGAAGTTGAAAGTTAATGTGGGTAAGAATAAGGTTACGAGATGTACGAGAAGGGAAGGTGGTGCAAGGTTGAATGTCATGTTGAATGGAGAGTTACTTGAGGAGGTGGATCAGTAAGTACTTGGGGTCTGTTGTTGCAGCAAATGGAGGAGTGGAAGCAGATGTACGTCAGAGAGTGAATGAAGGTTGCAAAGTGTTGGGGGCAGTAAAAAATAGAGGGTTGGGCATGAATGTTAAGAGAGTTCTATATGAGAAAGTGATTGTACCAACTGTGATGTATGGATCGGAGTTGTGGGGAATGAAAGTGATGGAGAGACAGAAATTGAATGCGTTTGAGATGAAGTGTCTAAGGAGTATGGCTGGTGTATCTCGAGTAGATAGGGTTAGGAACGAAGTGCTGAGAGTGAGAACTGGTGTAAGAAATGAGTTAGCAGCTGGAGTGGATATGAATGTGTTGAGGTGGTTTGGCCATGTTGAGAGAATGGAAAATGGCTGTCTGCTAAAGGTGATGAATGCAAGAGTTGATGGGAGAAGTACAAGAGGAAGGCCAAGGTTTGGGTGGATGGATGGAGTGAAGGAAGCTCTGGGTGAAAGGAGGATAGAGAGAGAGGCAAGAGAGCGTGCTAGAAATAGGAATGAATGGCGAGCGATTGTGACGCAGTTCCAGTAGGCCCTGCTGCTTCCTCTGATGCCTTAGATGACCGCGGGGGGTAGCAGCAGTAGGGGATTCAGCATTATGAAGCTTCACCTGTGGTGGATAACGGGGGAGGGTGGGCTGTGGCACCCTAGCAGTACCAGCTGAACTCGGTCGAGTCCCTTGTTAGGTTGGGGGGAACGTAGAGAGTAGAGGTCCCCTTTTTTGTTATAGTTTCATTTGTTGATGTTGGCTACCCCCCCCAAAATTGGGGGAAGTGCCTTGGTATATGTATGTACCCTCCAAAATTGGTGGTTAGTGCCTTTGTATATGTATGTATGTAACCCACAAAATTGGGGGACGTGCCTTGGTAAATGGATGGATGATAAAATCACGTCATGATGCAGCCATCATCCTTGGGCAGTATTCCCCTAGCACCCGTTGGGTTACACATCAGTGGATAGGATGAAGAGCCGTCTCTTAAAAGTCTTATTAGTTCTCTCAAGATGGTGACCATGATAGTGGTATTGAAATTAAGTGTTTAAGATATTTTCAAGATTTTATCATGACATTTCACACCTGAATTGTTTAATTTCTTCTGGTTTGCAGCAACCTCTCATTCTGTCCCTCCTGTATGTTTTCGCATTTTTTACATAATAAAAAATTAATACCTTAGGCTTTCAAATGCGGTCAGAAAGAGCATTCTCCCAGACAAAATAATGGAGTGACCGCAATTTGAACAAAAACTTGTGAATCATGAAAATGCTTTAGGATGGAAAGGTTGAAATATTTATCCTATATAATCATGAAATGCTCAATGCTGACAGATGTCCAGTAATTAATTTCTCAAAACTGACAGTTGAAGAATGCAATCGGAAAAAAAAATCTAGACACAAAAACATTTAGTCCCTTAGCAGCTGATATGATTACCTTGAATGCCTTCTTGCAAAGCATCATATAGGACTTTAACACTTTCATGTTAGATTGAAATATTTGATATTGACAAAACAGTAAAGATGTTTCTCTTGTAATAAGAAATGGTATTATTTGCCTAACTAATTTTTCTGACTTCAAGGGACAGATTTGGTTTGCCAACTTTAAAAGAAAGTTTTATAAATTTTGTTTTGCTATTTTCCATGACTCTCATCCTCATAAAAACAAGTATTATGTAATAAATAAAACAAAAAAATGTTTGATACAATTTATTGATACTGAATTGAAGAATATGTACAGAAAGTCTCTTCAAGTTGAAAAGGCTTCAATTTTGAGATGTTACTACATCTACATGACAAAACTGAATATATAATGGTGGAAATTATCTTATAAAAACTTAATGGATGTCCTTTAATTTTTTTTTATACATATCAAGACAACCACCAAGAATGTTCAGTCTTTAAATAGTCATTAAGTTTTCCGCTTGACTTTGAGAGAAGGATGCAAGCCAACTCCTGCTGTATGATGTGCATAGAATTTTATCCCAATAAACCCAATGGTAGCACTGTCAATCTGATTACATAATTTTTCAAACCACACTGGTTAATCATAAAACCTATAAAATTTTCACAAGTAATTTAACAAAGACTTCCTTACCAATCAGCAGAATTATGATCGAAACCATTTCTATCACAGTTGTTGTCCGTAATATCTAGTCTCCTTACATGTATAAATATATATATATATATTTACCCTCTGAAATGAATCTTGGCTCTCAGTAATAGTGTTATTACTAACATCACAAAGCCTTTTGCTACAATGCTGTAATGAATGCAAAAGTTAGCTGTGCTGACTCAACATAAGTAAAGCAGAGAGTAGTAATTATACATAGAAAAAAAATTCAACTATACTTCCTTTACGGAAAAGCCAGCACTCCCATTTTTACACATGCTAAGAACTGGGGCCCTAAATATTCAAGGTGTATAAAGAACTATATACGAGTAACGAAACCACTGGATGACTGAATCCCTACTTCTCATGCCATTTGATGTTAAACCCCGATGTAAGATGGAAATAAGTATAAAAATAATCCTACGACATGACCAGGGAAAAGCAATGTCAGAAGCTGGGACCTGAGTGAGTGACATGCGAGAAATGAATACCAATTCAGCTGCAAGTCTCTTAACAACCACAAGGTTTCACAAGACAATACGATCTACTCACAGAGCAGATAAACTTAACAAAAAAAAAAGGGGGGGAAAAATTAATTATGGTTTAGCCTAGATTACGAGAGGTAACTATAAACTACACGTCTGAAGGCGTGTGTGTGTGTTAGTAGGGAATTATAACTGAAAGCATTTCTGAATAAGAAATGTTGATGCGACCAAACTAATATATAGGATTCGATAAGTTTTTTCTTTGGTACTTATACTGAAGTGTCATTAGTGTTTCTCCCTCTTCACCCCACTCCCCTTGAGAAAGATAAATAATATTTCAATATTGCAACAAATCCACTGAGGGATCATGTTAAATCCAATGCACTTTCACTATAACTTAATAATTTTTTAATATTGATGGCCAAGTACAACCCTGATTATATCTCACCTTTTTATAATGAAGATATGACTTAAGAACACTTTAGTTGGCACGAGAATCATTTTTCTATTCCCTCATTAAATAAGAACCTTAAGTAACTTGGTCATTCTATGACTGAGCAGTGAAGAGTCAAAGACAGAGCCTCCTCAAACATATGGTTTCATCCAGTGCTGCCCTCGAGATGGAGGGAGTATAATGAACATGCTTACCCTTGTTAATTGCTGCTAATACTCCTCAACACAACATACAGTATTATTAAAAAAATGCACAAACTGCCCCTTATAAAACTACAAAAATGCCACAATAACACCAAAATTAAATACGAGCATTTTAATGGAGCTCCATAAACTACATTGATAAATAAGACAACACAAAATGCTAACAACACTAACAAGGGTGAGCAAGAATCCATAGGAGTAAAAGTTTAGATAATGCATGGGAGCCAATGCTGCATACCCGTCAAAAGGATAAACAACGTTCATCTTTTGGAATTCAATGATCTGAGACGACTTCACGGAGTCCTTCTAAATATGTTAACCCTGCCAAGAATCTGCAGTGAACCAAGACAACACTCATAAAGGCTTGACACAAGACAATGACCCGAGACGGCAACAATTAAAAAAGTTATGACATCTGCCACTGGTGGCTCACGGAATGATCCATGGTTAAATGAAGTGATTTAGTGCCCATTCAATTTCTACTAGACAATTCAGATGAAAAGATGAACACTACATCCTTTGATTTAAGATGGATGGAAAGATTCTGGGCAGCCAGGTGGCCCAAGCCTAAGTGATAATCCCTTTCAAACAACAACAGTAAGGCATAAAAAATTTGTCTAGTACAGTGTACCCTATAGATACCTTTCTAACAATATTGAATTCTGTACGAAAAACTTTTAACTACTGTATTTATAAATATATATTTCAATATACACTCAGTGTATGTTTCAAATAATCAATATCAAAGGAAGTCTACATAGTTTCTCTGATGGCAATTAACTTTTAAATATATCAAATTATTCAAATCTATCAAAATATTAAAAAAAATCTATCTTAAAATAAAGGCAATAGTCTAAATTCAACTAACCTTAATTGTTTCATCACATTACAGCTTAATATCTATAAAGAAATTCAAAATAAATGTCCATGTAGCTGGATAAACTGGATACACTGTAAACACACACAGGCCGTTTACCAAAGCTCTTTAGTCAACGGAGCATGAAACGCCTTAATGGATGCATTGCAGTGTGGAGAACTAATACATGCATAGTGCTTTGGATATATTGGAAAACTTCCAAAGTGATTATCAATAGCTAAACGGTTTTTAATGTAATAAAATTATGAAAATTTAAATCCTAATGACTCCAAAAACTATGTTGTAAGGTATGAATGAAGGGCAAGTTGCTGCTCCTGCGTTAATTGACTGACACAGGCTTCAAATATGTCAGGGTTAGCTTGCAACTGCTGGACAATATTTAGCATACGCTTTGTGACTTCTGCCTCCTTCTCTACAGCTTCTCTCTTGAATGCCTGTAAAAATAATAACCATCACTATGACTTCAAGAAAGTTTTCCTTGTGGGGAAATTTGAGGAAAAAAGGGTATGAGAAAAAAAAGTTTCCACTGCAATAATTTTCCAAACCTGTATACAGTACTAACTAAACAGTGGTATATTCAATTGAATATCATGAAATAAAAAACATTCTTTAGGTATTGTTCAATGTGTACAGTACAGCTGATAACAAAATTGGATCCGCTTTCATGAATGCAGTTAAGCGGTGCGACTCGGCCCAATTAAATAAATTTTTTTTTTGGGGGGTGACTTCAACCTCCTATTACTATTTGGCTTCTAGAAGATGTTTTCAATAAAAAAAATATTTTGAAAGAATTTTATAGAATATAAGTGGTACATTGTACATTTCCTTAGTATTTGATTTTAAAATTAATGACAGATATTCTTGATGTGATTGCACATGGATTGAATTAACAGAATTTTGGGAATCTGACCAAGAACTCTGACCACAGAAGCAATTACGCATTGTGGTGTGCCCAGGGAAAAACTGCAGTTTAAAATAAAAAGATATATAGAAATTAAGTGGAGGAAGAAAAAATGTGGAGTATAATACTAAAAAGTGGGTGTGGCAATGGGTTGAAGGGACACTGCAAAGTCCCTCAAAAAACATCTTAACCTTTTCCCTACAAGGCAGTGGATCCACCCTCAGTACCTGCACACTTACTCTAGGATAAACTACATTTCCATGTTTGTTTGTTTTACTGTCGATTACACAATAAATTTTTCAAGTTTGCTTCATTTTCTGAGTAATTTATGTGGCTGTTCTTTCGGCGGCAGCTGGAGGTAGCCATTACACTTTAAATGTGAAGTGGCAAATCTGTCCAACTGCTTAGCGGGTAGGCAGGGGGTGGCTGGGGGGTACCCAGCGGCCTTTATATATACTCACAGCAGTGAGAGGTCACCTTTTATTGTAGGCAAGACTTCTGGGGGACAAGTGATGGCATGCCATTTTATATAAATAACTCAAGGTTTGTACTAGGGAAAAATACAAATTACTATCTTATTTACTAGCAATAAATAAACATACAGGCAGCCTTTGATATTTGTGAGTTCTATCTTCACAGATTCGGTGACTTGCGATACAGGTAACCTATCTCTCATGAACTCAGCCTCAGTCTCGCATCATCTCTCCTCACTTGTGCATCTCCCGCTTCAATCATCTTAGCACAGAATGATGTGTTTATAGTGACTTTCGTATAAAGTGTGATATATATATTACCCTACCTCCCCTGCAAAAGTCGATGGAATAAGAGCTGCATCAAGCTTCAGACTTATTGCGTAGAACTTCAAATGTAAAGGTTAGTGGTATTGTATTGATACATTTTCTTTTAATTTTTTCTTAGTGTTATTGCAATATTAATGGCTACTGTATACAAAATCCCATGTTTTACAGTAATAATGTAGATATAGGGTACATGAACAGCGAGTTGGAACGATGCGAGTCTACCACTTACGATTGTCTAAATACACTGTGATAGAAAAAAAAAAAATATTAGGCAATACAGTGGATTACTGTTAGTTGACCACATGTAGGCAATGGGCAGCAAGTTGGTAGGTTGGGAGTTTACCCACCCCAGGGAAAGTTTTGGCACTTCTTATTTCTCGTGCCCCGAGATCATCGAGGGCTGATTGTATCATTATGAATATTCAAGGAAAGGTTAACTTAAAATATTTCTTTTAGGATATTATCTCGACTTACCTCAGCAAATACAGCCATAAGCTGGGGCAGATTAGCATTATTTGGGCCTAAAACAAGTGGATGATTTTTATCAATAAGGTCACACAGGTATCCATACACATGTGGGGCTTCATCTGTATCTTCCCAAACTGGCAGCCATGACATCCATAATGGAATAACCTGTAAAAACAAAATTCGCACTTCAATGTCATTAAACCTTAAACCTGGTCTATGAGAAAAAATAACTAGCAATGCATTGAATGGATGAAGTAATAACCACAACTATTTGTTTCAGCTAGTTTTCGAAAAACAGCACAGGATTATATTTTACCTCATCTATATTTATTGCCGATGCATTGTACTTTAATATTTTGGTTACAGCAGCTATAGCATTCTCAGTAGGATTCAAATTGACCTCACTCCTTGACTCTGGGCTCTGTATGACCTGCACTAGCAAAGGAATTGCTTGAGCACACACTTGGGCAAAGCCTGGACCAGCAAACTGACCCAAGACCCCGCAGCCATAAGCAGCAGCTTGACGTACTTCTCCTTGTTTATCAGAGACAAAACCCAACAGAGCCTGGAAAAGATAATAGTCTTCAAGGGTTTGACTCATTTCAACCTAATAAAAAAATGCACCATATTTAAGGAAATTTATTGTACACTGGTCAAATAATGAATAGTTTTAAAACATATGAGAAACAAATGTTTTCCTGAAATTACCTGTAAGAAATGGTCTGTATATTTGTCACATGCTGGACCCCCATACTCGATAACATCATCAAATATACACAAGCCCCACTGATGATCTGGCCATGGTCTGTTGGAATCTAGTAACTTGACAAAGTGTGGCAAAAGGGCATCAAAGAATGGGAAGAAGTGCTGTCCATAAGCAGCAAATAATGCATGGGTGATGTCAGCTACTTTACTTAATACGTAGACATCTTCGTCATCTTCATCTAAAAGCTGCTCCTCTACAACCTGCGGAGAAAATGTGTTGCAGATTAGGATAAAATATAAAACAAAATTACTGCGAAGAAGCAGATATAGACAAAAATAAAATAAATTTCACTACTAAAACCAACCTCGTCATAATCTTCATCCTTTCGCTGTTCTTGTCTCTTAACAGATCTCTCAAAGTGTTCTTTCAACGATTTATCAAGAATTCTGATCAACTCAGTAATCTGATCATTGGACAGACACCCCATGCCCAAAACCTCAATACACTTGGCCATGGCATACATATGCTCTGAAAGGACCTCACTTTCTGGTTCAGTTTCTATAGCCTTTAATAACTCTGGACACATGTACTGCCACATTTCAGATAGATACTGTTGTCCTTTTATTTTTGCACATTCCAAAAGATAAGGAAGAGATTCAGCAGCAGCAGTTCGTACGCCATCATGGAAGTAGAACTTTAACATCGGCACCATGAGTTTCACCACCTGCAAATAGTAAAAATGAAAAGTAAGTGCCATACTTTCACAAGGTTTATAACACATTCATACTTGCTCCCCAAAGTGGCACACAGCTTCCCCCCCACCTACACACACACACTTTGTTATGCTTATCTTATAAGAATTTATTATGTATATTGGTTAACCTGGTAAAAAGGTAGAAAATTGTGCATGTTAACATATACAGCATTTTTCTTTATTTTGATGTAATGTCCACATGCAATTAAAGAATTAGGTTTGTTTTTGCACTAATGTTAACCAATATCAATATTTACAAATCTGGACATTCGGAGAGCAATATTCTAAAGGAGCTTTACAAAATTATCAAGAAAAATTACTTCTTATGAGCCAAACTCCTCTACCATCTACTCATTTTTTAAAGACTATGATTCATAAATTTAAAACAACAAAGATTGCACTTAAAACAGCTCAACACTTTGATCTACATTCTTCTTTGTCCACACATGCTTTTCTAAACCATGAACAGAATATGAATATCAAATACCATATGGCACTATCATTATTACTATCCAAGCTAAAACCCTGGATGGAAAAGCAGGACACTAACAACCAAAGGCTTCTCCAACAACAGGTAGAGCAGCCCTACAGCATAGAAAGAAAATACATAAACAACAAATTAACTAAAACGAGAAATAATCAAAAAGGAAATATAAATGTAACTGTTAATTCAAATCTGTGACAAGGTTAAAATGGAACATTTATATACTGTATAGGCTGTAAAGCAAAACTTGCCACCCTGTTCAAAATCTCAACACAAAACCAATTACAGGATTTACCTAAACACCTTGCTCACAGCATCCACTTAGTCATTTAACAGATTGCAAGATATGTCCTTTTCCTTTCAATCAAATGTATTGATTGAATATACAATCGATAGATGAGGAAATTTTAGGTCTTTCCCCAAGATCAAAATATTAATACCGTACTAATATACAGACTTAATCTGCTTTGCTTAACTTTAAAAATCTATTAATCACGAGTTACCTGCTCAGTGTAATCTGCAAAACCATCCTTAAGTTCTCTGGCATAGCAGACAAGCATCTGACATGCAGTGGCTTTCTCTTCCAACCCAGCTGTACGAATGCCAAAATTTTGCTGTTCCCCTATGGATACAAACTGCCATTCGTCATCACCGTCCACTGCATTCATGTCTTCGTTATCTAGAAGAGCCACCTGAAAAGCAGATTATAACAAATTGCATCAAAAATAATATAAATTTCCTGGCAACAATACTGCAAACACCAATATGATTACTTTTCAAATTGAGATCAATTACTTGTCACAAAAGATTTTAAAACTATGATTACAATAAATATTTCTTACCTCTGGCTTCAAAGAAGCAGTCTTTATTACAGGTCCCATGACTAGGGGTAAGTATGGTTCAAATCGTTTCCCCATAATCTTGCATATGCGAGCCCAAGCAGATATAAGGTAAGATACCTGGGGATCATCGTCTGCCATTTCTTCTTGATTAGTTTGAGCTTTTAATAACAGGTCCATCATCTTGCCTGCATCAGCTAAGAACTAAATAAAAAAAAAATGTTAACGGTTACACTTCTTCTAAACAAAAATCTTTACACAAAATTAACTATTTCAATACCATTACATTCATATACTATTCTTTTAAGGGGACTGGCTCACTTGGTGGGAGGCTGTTGGGGGGTGCAAACACAGATTTTCTATTTTAATAGTATTTGGTAATCTGCACATGTGCTGGTGCAAGATGTATAGTAGTATGTATTATTAGATTCTAAGCTACAAACCTGGTTGGAAAAGCAAGATGCTAGAAGCCCGAGGGCTCCAACAGGGAAAATAACCCAGTGAGGAAAGGAAATAAACTAACAAGAGCATTGATTAACAATTAAAATAAAATATTTCAAGTACAGTAACAAAAAATACACCTTCCATATATAAACTATTAAAACTTCAAAAACAAGAGGGAGAGAAATAACATCGAATAGTGCCTGAGTGTACCCTCAAGCATGAAAACTCTACCCCAAGACAGTGGAAGAGCAGGTTATGGCACTGGCCAAAACTAGAGAACAATGATTTGATTTTGGAGTGTCCTTCTCCTAGAATAGTTGCTTACCATAGCTAAAGTCTCTCATCTACCCTTACAAGAAAAAAGTAGCCAATGACCATTACAGTGCAGTAGTTAACCCTGAGTGAAGAAGAACTGTTTGGAAAGTAGAAATAGCTAAAAATCACCTTTTTATGCACATATCCATAATACACAATAACTATGAAATAATATCCTTTCATCATTCTATATTTTACATGAATTTGATAGTAATCAAGAGTTATATTTTCCTTCTATTGTCAAATGAAAAGAAGACAGGACATAGAGACATCTATACATCTTGTAACGTAATAAGTCACCCTAAATGTGCTCATGCTTTTTGTAAGCTGTCGGATAGTGTCTACAAGGGATTTTTATTATGTTGATTACTTTTTTGCCCTTTTCACGTAAAGTTAAGAATAAAATAATGATTTGACAGTAGACAGAAAAGCCATGCAAGGAAAACAGAAAGTACCAGAGAGAAAATTTAAAATAAATGAAGAAAGAGTAGTAGTTGATAACTCAACTAACGAGCCCCACTGATACAAGCCAATGTTTTAACTCCAAACTGATTTGTTGATTATGAAGATTCCTTTGGCATTGTGGTGGAGATTCTAAACTATCTGTCAGATGATGAAAATGAAGAAATGGAAGAGCAGTGATGATGATGAGGAAATTCCTGATACAAAACACTGGATACAAAGAGAGCACCCTAGTTGTGGACAAAATGGGTTCACCTGAAGGAAAAGCCATAGTTTGGTAGGAAATCAAAAAGCTATGAAATACTCACCCAGCCCCAGGTGAGGGGACAAGGTGCTATATACACATGCCAATAAAAAATAAAGGTTTAGAGAGTAACTTTGCATGAATTTACGCTTAAAATTTTGTTGTATAAACTTTAACGTGCAGTATTTCCAAACTAGATTTTCCTGTGTATGAGTGACTTTAAAAAAAAACTTTGGAATCCTTGATAAATTTTGCATCGGAATCCATACACACATTTTCATAATACTCATATTTTTATTTTTTTTTGTTAATTTTAGAATTTAGTACAGAAATAAAAAAATCAAGAATTCATACATACTGTATATATATTTTTTGTTTTTACAATCAAAATTCTGTCCATGGTTTCTGATAGACCATCATTCTGTGAATACATATTGGTTAAGTTTTCAAAATTTTGTTGAAAACTAAGGGAGCTTTTAGGTTTTAAGGGGCCCGGCCGGTATCTCAATATATGGGGGTATAGGAAAAACATATATCAATCAGTTGGTAGTGAGCTCTTGGGACAGGCAGTTACAAGGAGAAAGCCATGGATGATTAGCCTAAGCCTACGGTAGGCCTCAAACTTTACCTACGATGTATAAGATGCATGGAGATCTTTTAAGCAAAAAATTTTAGAAGAAAAGTGTGTCCTATAGGCCGTCAAATATAGTAATCATAAAAAAAAAAAAAACCCACATAAAATCTTGATGAAACTTTCTGTAGCAATTTCCCATTAGGTGTACTACAGTCTAAAAGGGTTGCAGCACAATGATGTAAGCGGTTTTTCAATAACACAATGCCAAAGTCAGCCGGTACCCTTAAAGGAAGAGCCTGTCATGTATGATATGAAAATAAAACTCTCCACCAGGCCATATGCAATGCTCTGTTTCTGACAGAACGAGGTAGAGTATCTGTGATACCAACAGCTGAGCAACGAACGTCCTCTCCCATTTTTATCTATTTTTCAACCGTTAAGTCTATAAAAATAAAAAATGTTATTTTTATTAATAAAATAAATTTTTGAATATACTTACCCGATAATCATGTAGCTGTCAACTCCGTTGCCCGACAGAATTCTATGGAGGGATACGCCAGCTATCACAATACTAGAAGGGGGTGTATTTACCAGCGCCACCTGTGGCCAGGTACTCAAGTACTTCTTGTTGACACCTCCTCAATTATTCCTCGGTCCACTGGTTCTCTATGGGGAGGAAGGGAGGGTCGATTAAATCATGATTATCGGGTAAGTATATTCAAAAATTTATTTTATTAATAAAAATAACATTTTTCAATATTAAACTTACCCGATAATCATGTAGCTGATTCACACCCAGGGGGGTGGGTGAAAACCAGTGTACAAGATTAAAGGATAGCTAAGTATCCCATATTTCATATAATCAGTTATCCACAATAACAATGAAATAATAAGTACCTGGTAAGGAAGTCGACTTGAACCGTTACTCTGCCTTTAATAAGATCGTCTTCCTTACTGAGCGCAGCGTTCCTCTTGGGAGGCTGAATCAACTCAAAGGTGCTAAAGTATACAGGGCTGTAACCCATACTAAAGGACCTCATCACAACCTTTAACCTTGGCGCTTCTCAAGAAAGAATTGACCACCCGCCAAATCAACAAGGATGTGGAAGGCTTCTTAGCCGACCGTACAACCCATAAAAAGTATTCAAGAGAAAGGTTAAAAAGTTATGGGATTATGGGAATGTAGTGGCTGAGCCCTCGCCTACTACTGCATTCGTTGCTACGAATAGACCCAGGGTGTAGCAGTACTCGTAAAGAGACTGGACATCTTTGAGATAGAATGATGCGAACACTGACTTGTTTCTCCAATAGGTTGCATCCATAACACTCTGCAGAGAACGGTTCTGTTTGAAGGCCACTGAAGTAGCCACAGCTCTCACTTCATGTGTCCTTACCTTCAGCAAAGCAAGGTCTTCTTCCTTCAGATGAGAATTTGCTTCTCTAATCAGAAGCCTGATGTAGTAAGAAACTGAGTTCTTAGACATTGGTAGAGAAGGCTTCTTGATAGCACACCATAAGGCTTCTGATTGTCCTCGTAATGGTTTTGACCTTTAGATAGTACTTAAGAGCTCTAACTGGGCAAAGTACTCTCTCCAGTTCGTTCCCCACCATGTTGGACAGGCTTGGGATCTCGAACGACTTAGGCCAAGGACGGGAAGGAAGCTCGTTTTTAGCCAAAAAACCGAGCTGTAAGGAACATGTAGCCGTTTCAGATGTGAAACCTATGTTCCTGCTGAAGGCGTGGATCTCACTTACTCTTTTACCTGTTGCTAAGCACACGAGGAAAAGAGTTTTTAAATGTGAGGTCCTTAAAAGAGGCTGATTGGAGCGGTTCAAATCCTGATGACATTAGGAACCTTAGGACCACGTCTAGATTCCAGCCTGGAGTGGACAAACGACGTTCCTTTGAGGTCTCAAAAGACCTAAGGAGGTCCTGTAGATCTTTGTTGGAGGAAAGATCCAAGCCTCTGTGGCGGAAAACCGCTGCCAACAAACTTCTGTAACCCTTGATCGTAGGAGCTGATAGGGAGCTTACGTTCCTTAGATGTAACAGGAAGTCAGCAATCTGGGTTACATTGGTACTGGTTGAGGAAAACTGCATTGGCCTTGCACCAGCTTCGGAGGACTTCCCATAAAGACTGATAGACTCTGAGAGTGGATGTCGTCCTTGCTCTGGCAATCGCTCTGGCTGCCTCCTTCGAAAAGCCTCTAGCTCTTGAGAGTCTTTCGATAGTCTGAAGGCAGTCAGACGAAGAGCGTGGAGGTTGGGTGTACCTTCTTTACGTGAGGTTGACGCAGAAGGTCCACTCTAGGAGGAAGAGTCCTGGGAACGTCGACCAGCCATTGCAGTACCTCAGTGAACCATTCTCTCGCGGGCCAGAGGGGAGCAACCAACGTCAGCCGTGTCCCTTTGTGAGAGGCGAACTTCTGAAGTACCCTGTTGACAACCTTGAACGGCGGGAATGCATACAGGTTGAGATGGGACCAATCCAGCAGAAAGGCATCCACGCGAACTGCTGCTGGGTCTGGAATCGGAGAACAATACAAGAGGAGCCTCTTGGTCATCGAGGTAGCGAATAGATCTATGGTTGGCTGACCCCACAGGGCCCAAAGTCTGCTGCAAACATTCTTGTGAAGGGTCCACTCTGTGGGGAAGACCTGACCCTTCCGGCTGAGGCGATCTGCCATGACATTCATATCGCCCTGAATGAGCCTCGTTACCAGCGTGAGCTTTCGATCTTTTGACCAAATGAGGAGGTCCCTTGCGATCTCGAACAACTTCCTCGAATGAGTCCCTCCCTGCTTGGAGATGTAAGCCAAGGCTGTGGTGTAGTCGGAGTTCACCTCCACCACCTTGTTAAGCTGGAGGGACTTGAAGTTTATCAAGGCCAAATGAACTGCCAACAACTCCTTGCAATAGATGTGAAGTGTCCTTTGCTCCTGATTCCATGTTCCCGAGCATTCCTGTCCGTCCAGTGTCGCACCCCAGCCCGTGTCCGATGCGTCCGAGAAGAGACGGTGGTCGGAGGACTGAACAGCCAATGGTAGACCTTCCTTGAGAAGAATGCTGTTCTTCCACCACGTTAGAGTAGACCTCATCTCTTCGGAAACAGGAACTGAGCCCGTCTCTAGCGTCATGTCCTTTATCCAGTGAGCAGCTAGATGATACTGAAGGGGGCGGAGGTGGAGTCTCCCTAACTCGATGAACAGGGCCAGCGATGAAAGTGTCCCTGTTAGACTCATCCACTGCCTGACTAAGCATCGGTTCCTTCTCAGCATGCTCTGGATGCATTCTAGGGCTTGGAAGATCCTTGGGGCCGACGGACAAGTCCGAAAAGCTCGACTCTGAAGATCCATACCCAAGGAGACAATGGTCTGGGATGGAACGAGCTGAGACTCCTCAAAATTGACCAGGAGGCCCAGTTCCTTGGTCAGATCCATAGTCCATTTGAAAATCTCCAGACAGCGACGACTTGAGGGAGCTCTTAAAAGCCAGTCGTCTGACGGAGCCGGACACAAGATCATGATACTGCTGCACAGTCTGTAAACTGTCAATCATGGGCAAGCGAGGAAGTACAGTGACAACCCGAATCTGTCTAGACTGTCTGGGTCGTACAGACAACTCCTTAACGGGTTGCTGAGGTTGCCCACTGCGTCACAACAAGTCCCTTCTGTTGGTTGTTGAACGTCTTCCCCGTGACACATTGACTCCGTAAACAAAAAATCCTCTAACAAGGACTAAGCTTGGACTGCATGTCATGCAACACAGCTCAAGGTCTATGGGAGCAGGTGTGGTAACAGACGGGATTAGCGGCTGAAGTGTAACCATTACCTTCCCTGTAAGCATGTTATGCTTAAATAAAAATCCATAAGAGGTTATGCAGCTAAAGGCTCCCTCCAAATGACAGAGTCCTCAAGGGAATATCAGAAGGAGGGAGAAAAGAACTTTCTCATCTACAGGGACCTTATCCTAGAAAAGCTAAGTTCTCTGAGTGAGGGTTCACTGGTGCAAAGCAGCAGACTAGAAGGCAACGTTATGAAACTGCTTGACAGTCTAGTGAGTTGGCAACAACCCAAGATGTGTTGAGAAGCATGCGGTAAGGTATGCAGAGCATGATGTATGCAGAGTATGCTGTATGCAGAGCATGCTGTATGTAGAGCATGTTGTATGCAGAGCATGCTGAATGCAGAGCATGCTGTATGCAGAGCATGTTGTATGCAGAGCATGCTGAATGCAGAGCATGCTGAATGCTGAGCATGTAGTAAGTAGAGCCTGCTGTAAGCAGAGCCTGCTGAAAGGAAAGCAGAGCGTGTGCATGGCGTTTAACATTTCTCAGAAATTCCATGACCAGTGCTAGAGTGCTTTATGCATGCTTGCGTGGGGTTTAAACCATGGTATGCTGAACAGCAGAGTCAGAACGAGCTGGAACAACAACAGAGGTTTCCTCAACTTGAGGGAAAACCTGAGGTTCAGACTGCATAGGCTGAACAACAGACGGAGCAGAAGGCAGGTGCAAGGGTGAAGGAGGTTGACTCCTAGCAAGAGTTGCACCCAAGGATTGCACCAGCTGAGCGGAGGACGGAGGCGGAGTAGTCCGTTCCTGTTCCTGAGAGATGAGTGGAGCATGAGAAGGTTGAGGCTGCGCAGAACAAGGTAAAGTTCTAGCAAGCTGAGGCTCCTGAGGCGCAAGTGCATGGTGTAGATGAGCTTGCCAAGATGAGGGTTGAACTCGGAGCAGCGCTGGTTGAGCAGACAGACTCACGGAGGGGAGAGGTTGTTGTACCCCAACCGAGAGTTGCACCACTGGTGGAGCAGCAAGGGGAGGAGGAGGAAGAGTGTAACTCTCCTGATCCCAAAGCAAGGGTTGCCTTAAAGAAGGCTGAGGCTGAACAACACTGTGAACAGCAAACTCCGAAAGTGGTTCAACATCGTACGCCTGGCAGATGGTGCAGCGACCAGGCGGAGCAGGTGCAGGCTGAGCGAGCACAGGCGGAGCAGGTGCAGGCTGGGCGAGCACAGGTGCAGCGAGAACAGGTGGAGGGAGTGCAGGAGGTGCAACACTCTCAGCCCGACACTCACGCATCAAGTCCGAAAGCTGTGCTTGCATGGACTGTAGTAGAGTCCACAACATCATACGCCTGGCAGATGGTACTGTGATCAGGCGGAGCGAGTGTAGGAGGAGGGAGTGTAGGCGGAGGCGTAGGAGCAACACTCTCAGCCCGACACTCACTCATCAAGTCCGAAAGCTGTGCTTGCATGGACTGTAGTAGAGTCCACAACATCGTACGCCTGGCAGATGATACTGTGATCAGGCGGAGCGAGTGTAGGAGGAGGGAGTGTAGGCGGAGGCGGAGGAGCAACACTCTCAGCCCGACACTCACTCATCAAGTCCGAAAGCTGTGCTTGCATGGACTGTAGTAGAGTTCACAACATCGTACGCCTGGCAGATGGTGCTGCGACCAGGCGGAGCAGGTGCAGGCTGGGCGAGCACAGGCGGAGCAGGTGCAGGCTGGGCGAGCACAGGTGCAGCGAGAACAGGTGGAGGGAGTGCAGGCGGTGCAACACTCTCAGCCCGACACTCACGCATCAAGACCGAAAGTTGTGACTGTATGGACTGCAGTAGAGTTAACTTGGGGTCGGCAGACACTAAGTTCTGCTGAGGTAAAGCCTTAACAGCAGAGATCTGTTGTGGCAGAACCTTACTCCTCTTAGTCGGAGTGTAGATCAACTGATGACTGAGGAGAGTCAGAGCTAACCCAATGACTGCATTCGGGTTGTGAACTTTAACTTCGTACGTCTGGCATAGGTCTGGACTTAACGTTTAAGAAGTCTTGAGACCTGAGACCAGCGTTACTCTGCCTTTATTTTCTCCCCTAATCTCTTCTGCAGACGAGCAAAATAAGGGCTCAATCGTCTGCGGGTGGGAGTGACGGTCTCGGTAAGACACGCCCACAACCACCGAGAATACTTCTGTGCGCCGATCAAGGCCTGCTGAACCCTTATGCCCTTCGACATTGCTTCTCCCCTGGGCTTGGGAGCTTGCAAGAGGTCCCGGACTGGGAGGACAACTGGCGCGCACAAAAGTACCCTCACGCACTAATCACTTATCACTTTGATTTCTGTTTGCACTTATTTCACTGAACTCGAAACTTTAAGTGGTTTGTACCTGAAATACGCAATTCTATCCTTTCTCAAAGTTAGTAATTGCGAAAACAGAATTACAAGGTAACAGAAAAATCTAATGAAAGATAAATCAGTGGTTGGAAAGAGACTAAACACTAGATCACTCTAGAAACGTTTAGTTTCTTCCCCTAAAGAGACAAGGGAGAAGAGCAAAAAAACGATAACGACGTTACTCGTACGCCTGGCAGGCTTGAATGAAACGTTTATCCTCTTTCTCCCTCCGTCTCTATCTCTCTCTCTCTCTTGACTTAGAACCTGAGAGAAGAGCCCAATCATATATATCGTTAAAACATATTATTGTTAAAGGAAAAAAACTGAAAAGTTCCTTTATTAGGATCAAAACCATTAAGTTAAGAAAGAATGAACCAAACGCTAGACACGGTTACTCTTACTGCAACGTGAAACCGTGAACATTCTTTCTCTATCGTAACGATAGAGTGCAAGTTGAACGTTCTGAACGTCAACAACTGCAGAGACAAAACAAAACGTTAGTTCAGCTTTGAAAACAGTACGAGACTGTCAAAGAAAATCTTTCAAACTCTGTGGCGGAAATAGCATAATATGTTAACAGGTAAAACCGAAATGACGGGCTCAAAGTTTATTAACTTCGGTAAAAGACCGCCTACTATTAGGAAGGTCGAATATAAACAAATATAAAAATTAATTTTAATGAGTTTATAATAAAAGGAAGTTAATCGAAGAGGCCTATAAGAGGCGGAGAGATATAAAATAAATCTATAACTTTTGTTAAGCAAAATTAAGAAAGAGAGTCTATACTCTCTTAGACACCAACACTTCCGTCTAAGGGAAGGGTCGGCCATTGAAAGGTGAACGAGAGTCAATTATTACTCTCTCGTCACCAAAATTAATCAAATTAATTCCAAAAGCTAACTAAGCTAATATAGAAGTTTTCCAGTAAAGCGACAGCCGAAATCAAAGAGAAATACTTCACCAAAGTCGTGAAAATACTCCAAGAACATAAGCGTATCCCAGAACGTCTTGCCGGAAGCACGACAGAGGAATAATTGAGGAGGTGTCAACAAGAAGTACTTGAGTACCTGGCCACAGGTGGCGCTGGTAAATACACCCCCTTCTAGTATTGTGATAGCTGGCGTATCCCTCCATAGAATTCTGTCGGGCAACGGAGTTGACAGCTACATGATTATCGGGTAAGTTTAATATTGAAAAATATGTATCCACTACTTAGTGAGTGGAAAGAAAATTGCCACAGTCCCAGGTATTTAAATGTATGCAATTAACCTATTAATCTTGGGTTTAGTTTTAAAGAATGTGGTTTTCGGATTTAGCAGTAACTGAATCTGGAAACTCGTAAATCTTTAACCTAAACCTTGGATACCCAATTCACGCCTAACATTTTGTTTTAGTATACAATAATCTCTATTTGAAAAGTTAGATAATAGTTATTACCTTGTCAGGACCAACAGCTAGGCCAATCAAGGACACGCACTCAATTGTCTTTCCTCGTAGCAATCTTAAATCTTGAGAATTGGCATTTTCAATGATGTACATCAGACAAGGAATGAAACGATCATAATATTCTTCAAACTTTTCTTCAGCTGTGTCTGCTACTGATGCTATAGTAGTAACAACTTGTTCCAATACTAATTTTGTGCCACATTCCATCAACTGAAAACAAAATATACCTATAATAAGATATGGAATAATAGCAGTAAAAATGTCCATTAAGATGTAACAACATGTACAGTATAATAAAAAAAAAAAAATGCATTTCAGGGACTAATTAAAAGTTCTCTCTCTCTCTATATAAAAAACTTAATTGACAAAGACTCTTACCTCCTTGAACTTGGCTGCAAGGATACTTTCCAACTTAGCAATGATGGTAGGAAGGTATGTAGCAAGGATGTTCTTTGGACACACTTCGGAGAAATTGACCAATGCAGCGCCAGCATGGGCCTAGAAGAAAAAAATGAAGAATCAGGGACCAACATAAAGGTGCCTTTATATTTTTGTTAACAGTAACTGTAATTAAACTTTTAAAATGTATATATTTTTTTACCTAAATTTTGGGGGTATGATATATGTATACCACCCTTCCAAGCTTTATCAACTTACCTGAACTCGAGGGTTTGCACTATCATCCATAACATGAAGTAATCCAGGGACAACTATTTCATGGAATTTCTTTTGGAAAACTGGCGCAAAGTCGGTAGCCATCTGACCAATTGCATTACAGGCAGCGTAACGCACTCTGGGGTGGCTGTCGTGCAAGAATCTGACCACAGCATCCATTATCTAAAAGACAATTGTACATAGGAAAATTAATTACTAATCAAATGCCGCATTTTCAAGGTTTACTCCACCTGAGTACATCAATATTTATGACTTTCTGTACTACAACCATAACTGATTTATGAACCTTATAATAAATTACCCTATGAATATTATCTGAGTCACAAATGTACTGTACATAAAAAATCAAATCTATTTATTAAATATTTCAATAAGTTTTGCAAGACCAAAGTACAACTAATTATCAGATTATTTCTGAACTCCATAAACAATTACCTATTCTATTATCAAAGTTTATACAAATAAAAAAATATTAGACCCCCAATAAACAAACCTGTGGCAACATGTTTTCCATCTGTTTGTGGCAACCCTCACCAACAGCAGATATTGCCATTAGAGCAGCATGTCGACATTTCCAGTTTTCACTCTGTAACATCTGAGACAGTGTTGCATTTATATGGGGGAGAACTGTTTTCCCTCCAAGTCCACATGCTAACCTATCAAGAGAAGACTCTGCTACAACAGAGTTACTGTCATTATCTTCTTCAGCTTGTTCGTCACTTATACTCCAATCCTGGAATGAAAAATACAGACATAAACAACTCCATCTCTGTAAACTTTATATTTTTCTTTTTGAAAGGGAAAGGAGATCACTGTAATCTAATCAGCTCTGCCTAAACTCTCATACCTTCTCTATCTACATATCCACTTTCATTTAACTTCCTTGGTCTTTTTATGTATCCTTTAACTTTTATAGTTACAGCTATTCAATTCTTATGAAATGTTAGAATAATTTCTTTCATAAAAACTTCCAGTTCATATTTTATTGCAGCCGTTGTATATGATCTTCCCACTCTAGTCTCGCCACGAATCCTTCTCCACAGGGCAGTATATGCCATGCAAAAAATACATCTTCTCTTTTAGCAACATGATACTTTAATTTCATAGTACTGAAGTCTAATAACCTTTCCCTTTCATCCTAGCGGCAGCTTTCATTTTTAGTATTTTGTTTTCAATCACTACCCTAGGAAACATCACCAACCTCTGCAAAGACAAATCTTCTACCAAAACACGATTCGCTAATTTTCTATCCTTCACATAATGAGCAAGGAAATTCTCTACTTTATATGCTGTATTTCACACACCCAAGTACTGTACCTCTTTTGACAGACACTTTATAACCTGGTGGAAATGTTTTGCCATTCAGCACACAAGTACTCCAAGGGTAAAAGTTGGAAATGGATAGGAAGCAAGAACCGAGATAAATTAACCCATTAGCTCCCATGGTCCTTTTTTTTATGACCAGAAGGCTGACTTACCATATTTCAGTAATTCCTGCAGTTTTCACATATCTTTGGTTAGTCAGAGAATGAAGTTTCTTACAAATATATCACCTACTGTCTAATGCATATTGGCAACACTGATGTCTCAGTTTTCAGTATATAGTGAAAATCTTAGGGAGGAGGATCCACTCGGTTTCATTTATCATTTTAGCAATATTTTTTTTTTGGTAAGCAGTATATCTAACTCAGATTTGTATATAATATATATGAATGTTCTAACTGTCCTATAAAGCCAAGAAAATGTTGCTTAAATATACCATGGTCTCCAAGTTTGGTCCTAAAATAAGGACCATGGTCACTAGATTCCATTTTAGCCATTTTCTATGGGTGTTGCAAATGAAAACGGTTAGCCGAGGCAAACTTTTTTATACTAAAACATTTGCTATGTGCACAAAGATCTGAAAATATATTTATATTTATTATACTGCATTTCGGTTGATGGTGGGGTGAGATGGAGAGGATCCCTACGTCTCTAAACTGGGGGTGTCAGGAGGGGAGGATGAGTAATGCCTCAGGTAAGGAATGTCACCCTTGGCTAGTGTGTGGCATTGAATCTACTATGGAAAAATATATATCTATATCTATATCTATATATATATATATATATATAAAAGACCAAATAAGCTCTTTCATATTCTCAAATAAAGGCTAGAATCCCATGACTTTGTTGGTTGACTGAAGAATTATTATAAGACCATGAGCTACACTGTACTCTTTTGTAGCATAAACAAATAATTTAACCTCCAATTAAGTTTATATTTGTAGCTTAGTTTATAATAATAATAATGATGTATCTGGACATCCCTGTGTATCACCAGGCATGTTTTTGACAAATAACGACGTTATCATAGCGAAGTGGTTAATCAAAAAACTACAGTAGACCCTCTCCAAAGTAATGCTGTAAGTGTATTCAGTGGTGCACCGATGACACTACTCGCCTAAGGGGATTATTTTGGTGAAGGTTATCTACTGGGAGATTTGTTTGCTAGTTTGGTTTAGTTTAAATTTTCTATAAAATTCCAAATGATAAACTGAAACCTAAGATGAAAGAAAGCATATCCTTACCTCCTCATCTTCTAAATCCGTCATCATGTTGAGCATCTGGGGAATGAGCGTAGTCATATATTTTGCACCAGCTTTCCGCACCATGGCTGGTGCTGTCTCTGCCAATGTCACCACTACTTCAAGCAACAAATGCTTCCAAGCATCACCCACATTAGGATCAGGTAAAGCCTGCAATAATAAAATAAAATTAACAACCAATATTTCACTAATAATAAAGAAAAAACTACCAATGATTCAGTACACCAGGCCATTTCTCTTTGCAGTAGTTAGCTTACATACACAACTGCGAAGAGGATTTTTTTGCGAATAAATGCTGACCTAGGGTGGGCTAACTCTTAACCTAAAAAGTCACTGGCCCTTGTCACAAGCGGGTGCTGATTAACACAATAAATACTGCCTAATATTGTTTTAATTTGGTTTCTACAACATTTCATAATGATGTACAGTTTACAGCATATTTGTACATATGTACACTATGTACTGATCACAGTAAGATTACAGTAGAGTATTGTGCTCAGATAAAGTTTTACAGTCGTCGTCGTCATCCCCTTAATTGTTATGTAACAAAAGTTGTTCCTAACTAGTAATACTGTACTGTAATCTAATACTCACTGATACTGTAGTGTTTATAACTGTAATATATGTACAGTAATATCACTACAGTACAGCTCTTTCATTCAGACAACTCATGGCCTACACGTTTTCTTGAAGCATGGCGCAACCTCTTATTCTTCATCTCTTGCGCAGTATGTTATATATATATATATATATATATATATATATATATATATATATATATATATATATATATATATATATATATATATATATATACACACACACACACACACACACACACTTTCTTAAACAAAACCGCAGCTTATTTTATAAACAACACATATTTCGATGACAATTGTTTCTTTTAAATAAACAAACAAAAACTGTGCATTCCTCTCTCTCTCCTAAAATATAAAATGTTGCAGAAACATTAAGGCATTCTAGAAAAAACAATAACTATTATCTAAATAGCAGGGGTAACTTGCCTTAGATAGAAAGGCGCTGCGCATCACAAGGAACTGGCTATCCTTTGATGTATCTAGCCAATAAATTCTCTAGATTTATTCAGTTATGGATTAAGATGAAAGAATGGGCCTAGTCCCGGGCATAGCGAGGTGCTAAGAATCTCCCGGTTTATAAATAAAGAAAAATTGAAAATAGGGAATTGGAATGTTAGAACCATGAATCAGATTGGGAAGTTACAGCAAATGGAAAGTGGATTTATGAAATTGGATATCTTGGCCCAAAGTGAAACATGTAAGGAAACTTTAGACGAAGGCAATATACATATCTGCTCAGAAAGATGGAGCTGGAAGAGAAGGGGTAGGAATGATGATGACACCAAGAGCAGAAAAGCCATTAAATGAGTAGAGCTGTAAATGTAGATTTCTACTACCATAGTTCAAATCAAAGCAGTTCAATACGAGTATTATAGCTTGCTATGCCCAACAAATGATTCCTCTTAAGAAAAAAGATGAATAATATGAAGAACAGCAGTATAATAGATGAGATCACAAGGAAAGATATGAAAATTGTGATAGACTTCAAAAGCTAAAGCTGGAAGGAATAATCAAGGGATAAAAAGTGTGATGGGTGTCGTGGATCTTGGATAAGTTGCAAATGAAAATGGAGCATATTTCCTAAGTTTCTGTTCAGCGGACAATCTTGTCTTTGGAGGTACTCTTTTTCAACACAAGAACATCCACATATAAACATGGACTTCACCATGTGGCAATTACAAAAATCAAATAGATCACATTACCATTAATAAAGAGAGAAGGAGGACTCTTAGAAATGTTAAGAAGCTATAGAGGTACAGATATTTGTAGTGATCACCAGCTCCTCATTGCCACACTGAATTAAAATAAAGCATCCAACAGAGAGGTAGATAGAATACCTAGGATTGGTTCAACTGAGCTTTTAGAAGAAGAGTATAGAGAAACAATTTCAATGAAATGTAGGAATGATTTACAGTTTTAGACAGAGACAAAAAGCAGACAATTAATGGAGAATGGTGTAATATTAACATATATCTAGTCAGTTGGTAATGAAGTCTTGTGACACGCAATTACAAAGAGAAAGCCACGCATATTAAATGATACTTGGGATACTATAAAAAGCAGACAAATTAACTGTTGGAAGTTTTCGAGGAAGTAATGAAAATTACAACGTAAGGCATGCTATTTATTCCAGTATTGATAGCGATGTCAAAAGAAAAGCCAGGAATGACCCGAGAGAATATTTAGACAGTAAAGCAGATGAGGCCGACAAAGCTATGAATTCAGGAACTGGCTATGGTGTAAGAATTGCTCATAAAATTAATAAAATCTCAACCGGGGCAAGGAAGAAGTATATACCCCTCAAAAAGAGAGATGGATCTATTTGTAACAACAGAAGAATGAAGAGAAACAACATTGGATGGAACACTTTAGTGAGGTCATGAATAGGAGATATGAAGGGAATAGAAAGTGATGAAAAACAGGATTTAGAAAAAGAAGAAGTTGCACTTATCAAATTTTCATTTTGAGACATGTTGTACAGCAATGTATAGAATACAGAAATCCACTTTGTTCCCATACTAACAAACCTTCCATTATTTATATGGGATATTACTTCTGGGAAAGCTGGAAGGCAGCCATTAGATTTTAAGTGCGAGGTGGCAATCCTACCTAACCACTAATAGTGGGTATGTAGGGGGTGGTCGGGGGTACCCAGCCACCTATATCTACTCACGGTTCAATGAACCACGTCCCTTTTTACTTTTGGCTGGTAGAGAGCGGATATCTCTCTCTTCAAGGCTTAGCCATTTACCACTTTAATTCACGCTCCTTCTTTTCTTTACAGATATGACTTGAGTTTTTATGCGACACTCCATTCCAGTGTTATGTGGTGATTTCGGATGTCTATGTTTGCTCTGTGAGTTATCGTAAGGGTTCCTTGGTTCTGACGATTCCTCGAAGGGGGTTTTTTCTTTCCCACACGGAGGAGAGGAATTTTTAATTCTCTCTTTATATTTTTCCTCTGAGTTTCATGACGACATCAGGTTGCCAGGTCGGTGGCTGTAGCTGCGGCTGACGTCTTAGCTGTCTATTAAGTCCACCTCACGTTCGCCCTTCCTTTGTCTTCTCGCCTTCTCCCAACATTCTGCAATTTTCTCTCTCCCTACAGGCAATGTTTCAGTTGGTGTATGCATCTCCGCCTGTTGAGAATTGAGATCAAGAATGATCGTCAACCCACGGCGCGCTTGACAATCGCCGGGTCGACAGACTTTCCTTCTGTTTAATGATCGTCTTCCTGATCAGTCAGGATATCGTCCGCGACAATCCAATGACGAGTTCAGAATTTATTCTGTTTAATGATCGCAGGGGTGAGACTCATCACCTCGTCTTCCTGGTCGGTCAGATTGTCGTTCAGGACAATCAGATGTGTCTTTTGTGACAGATCAATGATCGCCATAGAGCTCGCTACGATCACGGGATCGTAGGTTATCGCGATCTCACCGTTCTTCTTGAAGACGCACTCCTGTTCGATTTCCTCTTTGGAGGATTATTCCGGCAGGATTCCCATTAGGGAAATCCTTTCAGGGACAACTCAGAATTAAGCCTTGGCTTTTTCTCTAGCAGCACTTTATTTTAACCTTCATTTGAGATAGAACTCGTTAAAAGGCAACAGAGTGCTACTCGGAGGTTTGCCTCCAGGTGTAAGATATTCTCCTTCCACGCTCAAAATCCTGAGTTACACATTCACGGTCACGAGGTCATTACTAGAGTGCCATAAATGGATGAGATCATGATTAGGGGTAGATGGAGATGCTTTGGGCATGCTCTTCGCACTCCCCAAGATAAATTAGTTAACCAAACATTCAGCTGGACTCCACAAGGCACTAGAAGAGTTGGAAGACCTAGACCTACATGACTGAGGACTATGAAGCGTGTAATTAAGAGATGATGAATGGAGAACTATAGAATTAAAAGCTCAAGATAAGAGACAACTAGCAAAATCTATCCGAGGCCCTTGCGTCAATATACATAAGAGGAGATGATGATGATTTAACTTTTTCAAAACATCTATTTATAGTTAATATAGTATTACATAAGCAAAGATGTGTTATAAGCTATCATAATTTTAATATAATGCATTTATAACTCATAACAGTATTGGTTCTCTCTTTTCTTCAATAATAGGATGCCTGAAAACTTAAAATCATTCTTTCTCTCTCCCTCTCTCTTGTGCCCGAACATCTACACCACACAAATCACACACAGTGTAGCCAATTACATTACATTTTACTGTGAATATTAGGTAATGCAAACAATAAAATAGCAGACTGTAAAATATTCTGTACTCTATGACATCAGAAATGGATTGCATCGGAATTGATGCGACCCATTTCTGATATACTGTAGTGTACACTAACAAAATTTTTGTTTGTAAATTTGTACTTCAATGTACTGCTGGGTAAATTATAGAGTATGACACAGCAAATAAATTTGATTTAGAATATGAAATTCACCTGTACATTCTAATTATCATAATAAAACATTGCATAGCCGCACATCTACTTACGACCGCGGTCTCTCTCTCTGTAATAAATCAAATCTTTGTTTCTTTGCAAAGTTTCTATTTATTTCACTGACAGAGGTGTAATAAATAATTTCCTAAGCTTTATAATCAAGCACCAGAGCTAAAAACTATAAAATATCGTGCATCGGAAGCACAAATGAAACTTCAGTTGCGATTCAACTTCCAGTGCAAGTAAATAAAATTTGAGAGAAGTCTTTAAAAAAAAAAACTATTTAAATTAGTATTGTATGCTAATTAAAAAATGATAGATCAAGTAATAATTGTTTCCTTTCGTAAATATGAAATGTCCTTCGGTAGCATGCCTTGATAATGAAAGCTATTTGATCCGAAAATTAGGTTGACATACAATGAAGGTTGATCAGCTGATTTGGATGCAAACAATACATGAGATTATTTTTCGCAATGTTTTTAATTATAAATACGATAATAAAATGTGAATATTAAATGCATTATTATTGGATACAGTTAAATGAAACACCAGTTTCATCAAAACCCAGTTTATTTCAAATATAGCTGTAATTTTTTACCACGGGAAATTATATACACAGAGAGAGCTCGGAAAAGCTGGGTGTAGAGATAGGTAGTGGAAAAAAGCGCTCCCTATTTGAAATCCCCAGATTGAACTTTGTCGTGATTTTTCTTCAAATTTTCATTTAATAAGTATGGCATAGTTCTTGGCCCAAAAAAATAAGAGAGGGTAGACCATATAACAACACAATAACTTACCTTTATTGCCAGTTGTAGAATGGTCTCAACTTGGGGTCGCAAAAACTTGGGGCAGCTTTCCGCAAGATCAACCAAGCACTTTAGAAGAGCATCATCATCCCCCGCTTGAATGCTATTAGCTATAATCTGTAAAAAATGACGTTTTAAAAAATTTCTTGAATTTCCTTGTAATTTCATTTGCTAAAACAAATATTGTAAGTAAACCAAATATCATTGTAAGGTGAAGGTGAACAGTGCCATTAGGACCAGCAAACTATAATAATAATAATAATAATAATAATAATAATAATAATAATAATAATAATATATATATATATATATATATATATATATACATACATACATACATATAAAACACATAGAGAGAAATGTGGAAGTAAAGCGCAAGGTACGTGAGGCAAAGAGGGCAGCTGACCTGAGGTGGGGTCAGGGATTGGGTCATTCATATGAAGAGAAAAAGAAGAAGTTTTGGAAAGAAGTGAAGAGAGTAAGGAAGGCTGGCTCAAGAATTGAAGAGAGAGTGAAAGATGGAAATGGAAGGTTGTTAAAAGGAGAGGAGGCAAGGAAAAGATGGGCGGAATATTTTGAAAGTTTACTGAATGTTGAGGATAATAGGGAGGCAGATAAAATTGCTGTTGCAGGTGTTGAGGTGCCAGTGATGGGAGATGAGAATGAGAGAGAGATTACAATAGATGAAGTAAGGAAAGCGCTAGATGAAATGAGAGTAGGAAAAGCATCTGGTATGGATGGTGTGAGAGCTGAGATGTTGAAGGAGGGGGGTGTGACTGTACTTGAATGGTTGGTGAGACTGTTTAATATGTGTTTTGTGTTGTCAATGGTACCAGTAGATTGAGTTTGTGCATGTATTGTACCACTATATAAGGGTAAGGGAGATGTGCATGAGTGTTGTAATTCAAGAGGTATTAGTTTGTTAAGCGTAGTTGGAAAAGTGTATGGTAGAGTAATGATTAATAGGATCAAGGATAAAACAGAGAATGCAATCTTAGAAATACAGGGTGGTTTTAGAAGAGGTAGGGGTTGTATGAATCAGATTTTTACAGTTAGGCAGATATGCGTGACATATTTAGCAAAAGGTAAGGTGGTGTATGTTGCGTTCATGGATCTGGAGAAAGCGTATGATAGACTTGATAGGGAAGTAATGTGGAATGTGATGAGGTTATATGGAGTTGGTGGAAGGTTGTTGCAAGCAGTGAAAAGTTTCTACAAAGGTAGTAAAGCATGTGTTAGGATAGGAAATGAAGTGAGTGACTGGTTTCCGGTGAGAGTGGGGCTGAGACAGGGATGCGTGATGTCGCCGTGGTTGTTTAACTTGTATATTGATGGAGTGGTGAGAGAGTTTAATGCTCGAGTGCTTGGACGAGGATTAAAACTGGTAGATGAGAATGACCATGAATGGGAGGTAAATCAGTTGTTGTTTGCGGATGATACTGTACTGGTTGCAGACACAGAAGAGAAGCTTGGACTATTAGTGATAGAATTTGGAAGAGTGTGAGAGAGAAGGAAGTTGAGTTAATGTGGGTAAGAGTAAGGTTATGAGATGTACGAGAAGGGAAGGTGGTGCAAGGTTGAATGTCATGTTGAATGGAGAGTTACTTGAGGAGGTGGATCAGTACTTGGGGTCTGTTGTTGCAGCAAATGGTGGAGTGGAAGCAGATGTACGTCAGAGAGTGAATGAAGGTTGCAAAGTGTTGGGGGCAGTTAAGGGAGTAGTAGAAAATAGAGGGTTGGGCATGAATGTAAAGAGAGTTCTATATGAGAAAGTGATTGTACCAACTGTGATGTAGGGATCGGAGTTGTGGGGAATGAAAGTGATGGAGAGACAGAAATTGAATGTGTTTGAGATGAAGTGTCTAAGGAGTATGGCTGGTGTATCTCGAGTAGATAGGGTTAGGAACGAAGTGGTGAGGGTGAGAACGGGTGTAAGAAATGAGTTAGCAGCTAGAGTGGATATGAATGTGTTGAGGTGGTTTGGCCATGTTGAGAGAATGGAAAATGGCTGTCTGCTAAAGAAGGTGATGAATGCAAGAGTTGATGGGAGAAGTACGAGAGGAAGGCTAAGGTTTGGGTGGATGGATGGAGTGAAGGAAGCTCTGGGTGATAGGAGGATAGATGTGAGCGAGGCAAGAGAGCGTGCTAGAAATAGGAATGAATGAGGAGCGATTGTGACGCAGTTCCGGTAGGCCCTGCTGCTGCCTCCGATGCCTTAGATGACCGCGGAGGTAGCAGCAGTAGGGGACTCAGCATTATGAAGCTTCATCTGTGGTGGATAATGTGGGATGGTGGGCTGTGACACCCTAGCAGTACCAGCTGAACTCGGTTGAGTCCCTTGTTAGGCTGGGAGGAACGTAGAGAGTAGAGGTCCCCTTTTTGTTTTTGTTTGTTTGTTGATGTCGGCTACCCCCCCAAAAGTGGGGGAAGTGCCTTGGTATATGTATGTATGTATGTGTATATGTATATATATATATATATATATATATATATATATATATATATATATATATATATATATATATATATATATATATATATATATATCTCACAAGCACACATGATTTCAATCAATGTAAATATCACCCACGAATGGCATTTAATACCGAATTCTATCTTGGGAATATATATCCACTTGGAATTCATTTTATGGTAACAGCTCCTGGCCGGGTGGAGAGTCGAACCCCCACCTTTGGGCCGGAAACCATCCCAGCAACGACTCTACCGACTGAGCTATCAAGAAAGATAGCTCTTGATAGCTCAGTCGGTAGAGTCGTTGCTGGCATGGTTTCCGGCCCACAGGTGGGGGTTCGAATCTCTACCCGGCCAGAAGCTGTTACCATTAAATGAATTCCAAGTGGATATATAATCCCAAGATCGGATTTGGTATTAAATGCCATTCGTGGGTGATATTTATTGCCATTAAACAACACTGTGCCCAAGAGCCATTCTGCAGCAATATGAAAATGGGGAGAAAACCCTGCGGTAGCATTATGAAGTGAATGGAGAGGTTGAATAGCAAGATGTTAGAGGATACAGGTCTAAAAGAAGGCTTAAAAGCAAGAGCAGCTAGGGGCCACAAAGACTTCCAGCACCTTGTCACCACAAGGGGGCCAGCCAGCGTATGCCATTTTTCATGGACCGGACTACGATATTCACACCACTTAATAAAAAGGACTTAGGACCTCACCAAACTGTATAGGATTTTTGCCACTGACCGGTTTTGCAATTACCCTGAAAATGAGTGTTTTTCAAATTCTATCTTTTCCCTTGATAATTAATATTAAGACCTGGGATTACTTCCCTATATAGACCTGATCTGGACCTCCAATATGAGGACTTTATTTTTCTAAAGGTCCCTTTTTGCTATACACAAATTCTTCCATTATGGTAAAAAAATAAACCCTAAAAATCGGAAAATGAAAAAATTGGAAGAGAGCAACATTCGATTGTTTTATAATGTCTTTTTAAGTAATATACGAAAATTCAACGATTTATCTTTAAAACTAAGGGAGAAGATAGAATTTGAAGGTCAATAAGTATAGTTTTGAGATATGGCATTTAAAGTTTTTTCTTTGTATTTTTACAAAGACAATACTAATAAATCCTGATTATTATGAATTTTATGCTCCTTTTTGGATATCAATAAACGAAAACCAAGTAATTTATCATAATTTAATCATAAATGAGGATCCTTTCGCTCAATATCTTGCTGCTTTTGGCTCTTGTCAGGCAAGGCTGCCACTCCTCCATACACTCCACTCTCTCTCTGGACTCTTATTAAAGCGAATATGCTTCTTCCTTATGTTAGCAAGATGTTGAAATGGTCTTTTCCTCTGAGATAAAACTCTTGCTGAAGACGAGAAAAACAAACTTGAAAATGAGTAAGTGTCAGAGGGCATTCAAAGTTTTTCTTTGTATTTTTTACTAAGACAATATTAATAAATCCTCATTATTATAAATTTTGTCCCTTTTTGGATATTAATAAATGAAAACATCTTGCTCCTTTTGGCTCGTGTCAGGGAAGGTGGCCAGTCCCCCACCACCCCCAACACACACACACTATATATACAGTATATATTTTAGATATTTTTAGTAAATATTCTACTGTTTCCACTGTTGTGTAAAACTGATTTGCTCCCATCCGATTAAATTTTTCTTTTCAAACTTACAGATTTTATCTCTGAAAGTTTGCACATTGGAGGTTTTCATGTAGAGGAGCCTAGTACAATATGGTGCTATACTATTAAGTACCATGAAGTACAAATAACAGCTCATTTAATGCTATTTATTTGGTCAAAATAAACTTTGCTCTCTTTTAGCCCAAACCAATATCTACAAAGCCTTGTCATCTCTCTCTCTCCCTGCGTCACTACCAATATTACCCTCTTCTGAACTCTTGATAGAGGGAATTTTCTTCTTCCTTATGTTAGCAAGATACTGAAATTGTCTTTTCCTCTTTGAAATGATAAAATTCTCAACGAAAACAAGAAAAACAAATGTAAAAATGAGTGAATGTCAAGAGGTCAAACACACTTGTACTCTGAGGGTTGTGATAGGACTGAAGGGTGTAAATTTATCATGTAATATATCGTCTTGTGACTTGTGGAAGCTATACAGACGCCATTATTCACAATTTCTGTTACATTAAAATGTAATAATTGTCAAAATTTATAACTGAAGAAATACTACATTTTCTTGTAGGGAACAATGTTTTTGGTTTATTGAGCTACTAATTACTCTAAAACTATGAAAGAAAGAAAAATTTTGACAAAATTTTGTATACGCATTCTCCATTGTCACATGAAGCCGTGAATTTTTTCAGGATTTTGTTTTTCTTCCTATACACCCCCTTACTCCCATATATTGGCATTCTGGCCGGGGCCCTTACGGTCCACTGAAAACACTATCTCTATGATGTAGACCAAATAATATAAAACTTGTGTTAATGCTATACTGTAGAGTATAAATTCATATTAACATCTGAAAGATTGATATTACATAGTAAGAAAATATAAAAAGGTCAGTTTCAGGTTCTTGTCAATGTAAAAAAAAAATTTTGGTCAATATGATAACTCTTGTGATAATGTATTTCCCACAGAAGGTAAAAATATAAAGTCTCGCACAGAGGCAGAAAAAGAAATAAGGATATGATCACTTGAAGTCTATTTGTAACTTGTCCACTACTTATGTGTTAACCTTTTTCAAGCACAACAATATCACTTTACAAGAAGGGGCAGTAACCCACTAGTTTACCTGGAGAAAAGCTGGGAGAAGATCTGCAAAGTTTTTCTGAATGTTTGGCTCATTGTCATGTAATAGAATAAAAGCTGCAGTGGCTTTGACAGCCAATGACTGAACAGGGGGGTTTGCAGAATCTGCTAGGGATGATGTCAACATGGCCTTTATCATGCCTAAATGCTGCTGTTGCTGGTTACCAAACACTCCTGGGACCAAGCTGGAGGTAAAAGAATTTTTTTTTACACGTTAAACATGCCAATAGTGATGAATAACTAGGACTTACATTACAAAATTCAAATTTATGGATATCCACAAGTGCTGTGTATCAACTTTCGGAATACAGGTAATAATCTAATAAAATTAAAAAGAATCAGACATTTGACTACAGCATAATTAAGCACCAAAGATATTCATCAACTTTTACAACTTTGTACACATGAATATATCTCAGAATTTATGCATACCTAAATAATGTGAGAGCAATTTCCTTATGCGGAATGTTAGGTGAACTGGCACTCTCAAAGAGGAATTGAAGAAATTCAGGCCACATGTTGTTACCCTCATCATCTATCATGTTATGTGCTAACTCGCTGATTATGTCACAGAGTTTCTTGCGCATGTTTGAATCTTCCTCTTGCTGAACAGATGCGAGCAACTGGGCACGAACTTGAGTCTGTGCTTCTTGTGGTAACTGTAGATAAAAAGGGAGGGGAACTAAATTACCTCATCTTCGTAGCAGAAAAATATTACAATGACAACTACATTGTGTTGATATTTATAAACTTTTGGCTACATGACTAGGTGCTGGTGAGAGGGATGCCATTCAGTCTGACAATATTATGTGAAGAGGTTACTTACAGTTGGAAAAACGTCGTCAAAGTTTGTTGTGAGGAGCCGCCGCAGGAGGACAGCTGCCATTGTTCGTGCATCTTCGCTGGTCGACTTGTCAACAACATGGCTCAACAGGAACTGAAACTTTGTGCTTGCTGCGATCTGGTCGTATGTGTTCTGTGGGAGAAGAAAATCATAATTAAATTTCCAAGCTTATGATTACATAAACTGCATATAGTTTTACTGCCTTCTATCAATATGCAATAGTTTTAAAAATGATTACAACTCATGTTTCAGGAATAATATGTTTATGAAGTCTTGACTGTTCAAAGGTACAAGTAAACACTTATCTTGTAAACTGACCAGTTCTTATCAAAAGGATTTTATGATAAATCATCTACACCTAGAGTATTTGGAACATTAACATAGATAAATATCTTGACAGGTTACCGGAATACTTGACAACCCAGAGTAGCCTAAACTTTCCACACCACACACACACTAATTCCCTATATCTAAACCTCATACTAATTTACCTGCAACCCACAAGTACAATCAGACTACCAAGTAAATACAATTACAAGTAAAGGTTTTAGTTTTAGTGGAAGCAACAAGCCTTCAGAAATGATCGGGCCCTTTTCATTTGATATCCATGTCTTTCTCCTTGTAACTGTGTGTCCCAAGACTTCACTACCAACTGACATATATGTTCTTAAAATCACACCATTCTTCTTTAATAACCTGCCCTTCATCTCTCTAAAACTGCAAACTGATTCCTAAATTCAATTGTAAATATTTCGCTGTGCTCTTCTTCTAAAAGGTTATTTGTATCAAACCTGGATATTCTATCTACCTTTCTGTAGGGTGCTTTCAGTATTAATTTCAGTGTGGCAACGAGAGTTGGTGATCACTTCCATTATTTGCACCTCTGCAGCTTCTTACATTTCTCAGAGTCCTCCCTCTCTCTTTGTTAATGGCAATGTGATCTATGTGATTTTTGTAATTGCTACATGGTGAAGTCCATGTATACTTGTAGATGTTCTTGTGTTGAAATAAGAGCACCTCCAATGACAAGATTGTTTGCTGAACAGAAAGTCATGGAATGTGCTCCACTTTCATTTGCAACTTTGCCAAGATCCTCAACACCCTTCATATTTTTTATCCCTTGATTATTCCTTCCAACTTTTGCACTGAAGTTGCCAATCACAATTTTCATATCTCCCTGGGATCTCATCTATTACACTCTGCAGTTCCTCATAGTATTCACCTTTCCTTTCTTCAGGGGAATCATTTGCTGGGGCATAGCTAACTATAACTCCTATTGCACTGCTTTGATTTGAACTTTGCTAATAATAATATACTATTTACAGCTTTCCACTCGGTTAATGCCTTTTCTGCTCTTGGTATCATCATCATTCCTACCCCTTCTCTTCCAACTCCATCTGATCCTCCAGAGTAGGTATATATATAGCCTTTGTCTAGTTTCCTTACCAATCCTCTTATATGTTTCACTTAGGGCCAAGATATCCAAACTGTACTTCATAAATTCACTCTCCACTTGCTGTAACTTCCCAATCTGATTTATGGCTCTAACATCCCAATTACCTGGTTTCAATTTTTCTTTAGTATTTAAAAACCGGGAGATTCTTTCCACCTTACTACCCCCAGTACTGCAGGCCGTTCTTTCATCTTCCCTTTCCATGATCAACCAAATCCTCTATCGAGATACATCAAAGAATAGACAGTTCGTTGTAATGCGCAGAATAGACAGTTCGTTGTAATGCGCAATGTCTATCTAACTAAGGCAAGTAACCCCTGCCGGTCCATACTAATTCTAATAACCCTTTTACCCCCAGGCTCTTTGGAAATTTCCAACCCTTAACCCCCAGGGGTTTTTTTTTTTTTCCCAGCACATTTTGCAGTATATTTCTTTTAAATTGCTCTAACAGCCTTAATTTTTGTCATAGAGAGGTCAGGTTGGTCTCATTCTCCTGGAAAATGCCTGAATTTTCTCAAAACATTATCAAAAATATGAAAAAAATAATTTTTATAGCATTTTTTTT